>NW_024467832.1:1846344-2138907 GCF_001890725.1 Aspergillus wentii DTO 134E9
ATTGCATCTGGCATGAAGCTACAGGACATAATGCTTCCAGGAGTTTTTGTTAATTTTGCATCTATTTGTTTTGTGACCTATCTTTTTGCCTGAAATTTTGTTTTGCATCTGCCAAATTTTTTTTTTTTTTTTTTTTTTTTTGGACTGTCGCCGCAGCGCATGTGTAATTGTTGCATAGAAGACTGTCGTCAAGCCAGGAAACAGACCTGCAGAAAGCCCCTTGTTTCAGCCGAGGGGATTGTATCAAACAACCAATAGAATCCAACATCATCAGCATAGCTCCTTTTCCAGTAAGAGTACGTGTTCGCCGTCTGCTGTCTCTATTCTTTAATCGTTACTATTGCCCACTGCCAAGTATCTGATCACCTGTACCTATGCACGTGAGTACCTGTACCACAACTCAATCGTATCCACTGCTGAGCACGCTCAGCTGCACCTCTGTATAACCCAAATACAACTGAAACCCTGCAAGCCACTATCCTGAACAAATCCTCGTATTTCCATCCGACTTGCCCGAGAGATCAGAACAGTCAGACTACCCCGGATCAACCTGGAAACGGGGGGCCTAGACAAAAAAGAAGAAAGGCCGCTAAACCGCCCAGGGCCTAGTTCCCATGGAACCAGCGCACGTGGCTCGCCGCATTTCCGGGATAGGAAACACCGCTCTGTCACGTCAATTACAATACAGCTGTAACGCGTTTAATACCGTATTTAAAAAACACATTGCGCGGCTGCTGCGTCTGGCGACTGGCGACGTCATTCTGCTTCCGCGGCTTTTCCGGATCGGGTTTACGGCGGTTTTGGGGAAGAAGGCGGTGGGAAGGGGGGAGAAGAAGCTAAGGTCGGTGGAAATTAATTGCCTATGATGCTTGCTTGGTGAGGGACAGTTGAAGAAACGAATCATCGTGTTTGCATTTCTTTCTCTCTATTATCTTGCTCTTTTGTTTTTTTTTTTTTTTTTTTCATTTATTGGTTTGAGATGATCATGGCTCTGGAATTGTCTTGATTGATTGTGTGCTGTGTGTGATACAGTCACTTTTTTCCAAAATCAAGGACAGAACAGATCTTTGTCGCAGTGCAGCGACCGGCAGAAGGAATCGATAACACAACCATCCATCCCACCTATCTACCTAGAAGGGAAAAGATTATTTCTTTTCCTTGAACTTCCTCACAATAACCAATCATGTCTTCCGCAAGAGGCCGGGGTACCCAGCGAAGCCCTACTGTGCTGGTGAGCACTACATGCATTGCTTGTTTCGATTTCCTATACTAACAGGCTGCTGCATCTAGGTCACAGACTCGCGCGATCAACAACCAGCTGCACCGCAGCGCCGTCGTCGCTCCCCAGCAACCCGTTTCATCACAGTCGATAACGTCCTCCAATATGCCTCGGATGTCCCGTCGATGCAACAGCGCCATCCTCCGCCGAGCGGTGTCCGAGCCCGTCCCCGATCCCGTCTCGCATCTGCAGCGGGTGGATTGATGGGGTCGACTGGTAGTTCTGCGCCGAGTGGGACGCATGCATCCGGTTCGGCGGGAACGATAGGACGACTTGCGGCGGCGCCGCGTCTGCCTCCGCGAACGACCAAGGTCAGTGAGAAGTTGGTGCTTTTGCCTGAGACGGACGAGGTGGACGAGCATGAAGGGGAGGATGAAGGGGAGGAGGAGGATGAGGAGGCTGTGGATGAGGAGCTGGTGCAGAGATTGGCCAAGGAGAGGGATATTGACCCCGATGCTGTGCGGCAGCAGTTGCTGACGCAGAAGAAGCTGGAAGGGGACTTTGGTGTGGATAATGATATTGCGCCGCTGTTGGCGGAGGAGGAGTTACTGGGTCGTCGCAGGGTGACGCCGGATAAGGCGAAGAGTTATGCGGAGCGATTGCCCAAGGCTCGTCGGGCGGAGAAATTGGCGCGTGTCACCGCGTACTGTACGGCGCAGGCGTACAAGATGAGTTCGTTGGCGTCGTTTGTGAAGGAGTGGCATGGTGGACGGACGAAGCTGTATGATGATTGTCTGTATGTGGCGTATCATCTTCCGCTTTTGCCTGGGCATGATGGCTACAGACTTCGGAGTAGTCCTATGCTGAAGAAGCCGGGAGGGAAGTCTCTGCTGGACGAGGAGATCGAAAGGAATGAGCTGCGCGATCATCATGAAGATTATATTGTCGATGCGGAGGAACATTCGGTTGGCGGAGGCCGTGCCGAACATGAACATGAACATGGCTCGCCCCGTCATGTGGATCACGTCGAGGGTGGAACACCAGAGCGAGAAGGTGAATTTACCGATAGAGTCAGACAAGAGGAGCATCATGACGGAGAACATAGCATGCATGCTACCAATAGCAACGGTCACGGACATCACCAGGGTCTGCATTCTAGCTCCGCAGCAGCCGCCGCCGCCGCCGCCGCCGCCTCAGCACAACTTGCATACGACGTAGCGGAGATGTTCGTCTTCAGCTACGGTGTCGTGGTGTTTTGGAATCTCACCGAGAAGCAGGAGAAAGACCTGCTTGCCGATTTGGCATTTGCAACCTCATCTGTGACAGGGACCCCAGTCCCACTGGCTACCATGCCTTTGCACGAGGAAGATTTTGAGACGGAAGAGTTCCATTTCGAATACTCCACGAGAATTTCACGTCCGCGTGTATACAATGATATGATTACCCTGAGAAGCGGCGACCACATGATCAAGCTGGCCATCAGTCATGGCATTGCTCAGAGCACAAAACTCTGCTTCTTCGAAGAAGTCATGGCCAGACAGATGGCAGAAGCAAAGGATGTCCCGCGCCGACTCGCCATAACCGGAACCCTAGGCATGAAGCGGGAAGAAGTATTTAGGATATTGGGACGGTTATTCAAGAGCAGAGTCGAAGTCAATCTATGTAAGATGTCCCTTACCTGCAAGGGTTTACAAATGCTAACATACAACAGCCTCCAACATGCTGGACGTACCCAACTTCTTCTGGGAAAGCGAACCAACCCTGTATCCCCTCTACATCGCCGTCCGCGAATACCTCGAAATCAAACCCCGAATCCAAGTCCTCAATGAACGCTGTCGCGTTTTCCTCGATCTCGCAGAGATCCTCTCCGACTCTATCGCCGATAACAAAACCTCTCGTAAGTCATCCATCCACATACTCTCTCGCCCATACCTTTACTAACGCCATCAATAGATCAAACATGGATCATCATCGTCCTAATCATCATCTCCATCCTCGTCACCTGCTCAGAAGTCTTCCTCCGTTTCGGTCTCCTATCAACACGCCAGAATGCAACCTCTACCTCCTTTGCTGCTGCGCTCTTCTCCCGCGCCTTGGGCTCGTCCCCTCAACCTTCGATGCAATGTTCATGTCCTATAGGGGGTTCTTGATATCCCATCCATTCATCAATTTGATTCAATTAAGTTGAAATCGATTCTGGCTTTGTAGCCTTACTGTTGATACCTTACTTTCTAATACAAACTCTTATGATGCTCAACTTGCTTGATCGATTCATACTACTCTATATCCCATATCAAGGAGCAAATAGAATAAAAAGAAGATTTTATAAATATTAAACAATAAATTCATGGAAGCCATCCGGCAGCTTTCATATTAGGTAGGTTAAAGTTCTATCCATAAGCTTTATGACACTCATTTACAGGTTGTGTTGATGACAATGCAGACAAAAGAAAAACAGAGAAATAAACAAAGGAAACCAACAAACACAAGGGAAAAAAAAAAAGAAAAAGAAAAAGAAAAAGAAAACATAAACAAGAAAAAATCAAGACAAGGGGAAAGATTTGCATATCCGATACAAATGACAATACAACCGGATAGACAATATTAGGTATGCAATATAGATGACGATGGTGATGATAATGGGGAATACATAGGACAATAGAGTAACAAGAGGAAGATGAAAATGAAAAAAAAAAAAAAAAAAATACAAAAGCAAAACCAGACCTGAAACCCGCGCCCAACCTAGCCATGAACCCGTCCGTTCCCACCTCTCTATCTATGCTTCGTTCTGGTCGTGTCTCACATCAAGGCAGAAAGAAACAAAGCAAAACAAAACAGCAAACAAGTTGGAGAGAACAACCCAAATACTTGGAACAAATCAGCGAGTCCGGACTCCTTCCATCGCGCTTATGTAACTGACACAGGTGATGATTAAAAAAAAAAAAAAAAAGTATCAAACGCAGTGATGTATGTGATGGAGATGATGCAGAATAATAGGGAAAATATGACAATGAAATAATGCTGGAAACCGTTTGCTTTGCATGAAACCCCAAAGAACAAAGGAAAATAATACAAAGGAAATTTAAGCCAGTGGTTCCGAGGCCAATGCATGAAGCCTGAACCAATATGCAATGCAAGAATATGGTACGGCTGAGACTCAGTTTTTCGAGTGATCAGTCATATTGATGACGCCTGGAAGATGCGTGCACTAAACCGGTGTAGACCATACGCTATCGAATTTCGGCCTCGTTTCATAGTTTTCAGGTTCAGTGCTGGTAGGTCGTCGAATGGTCGAGTTCGGGAAATACATGTGAGGAGGCATGGCGCTGGCATATGCCGGGGCGGGTTCGGGATATCCAAAGTCACCTGCAGAACCGGGGGATGGGATGCTACCGTGCGAAGGTGATGCCCAACCCATACTTGTCATGTGCGGGCTGCCATTGACACTGTTGGGCCGATGGTCGGTGTTGGCAGGTGGCTCAAGAGGTTGAGGAGGACCATAGCCGGAGGGGTGTGATGTCATAGAGGGTCGAACATGTGGCGCGCTGCCAAAGCTCGAAAGAGAAGGAGAAGTGGCTGTGGGAGAAGCCCGCGGGCTGGGTTGAGAAAAGTCCCCTCGCACATGAGGTGGGATAGAGCCGCTACCCATGTAGTAATCGCCAGTGGAGCGATGGATATTCAACGGAGGAAGGTCACCGGCAGGCGAGATGGCCGCATGCTGTGCAGGAGACGGCGTGGAGTGAACAGAAGCGTGTTCCGAAAAGATCCCATCACCAGGCACTCTGGCTCTATCCTTATTTTGTCTCAAGTTGGCCTCCGTTTCGGCGGCTGCCTCCTCAATAGTCCCCGTGTGGTGATTTTGGTGGCGTGTCAACGTAGTGCGGCGAGTGAAGGTCTTTTGGCAGTTGGCGTAAGGACATTTGTAGGGGCGCTTGCCAGAGTGGATACGGCGATGTCTAGCCAATGAGGATGAATCGCTGAAAGGCTGTGATGGTGTTAGATGTTGATTTAACTGGTCTCGAACGTGTTACATACCTTGCCACATCGCTCGCACATGTGTGGCTTTTCTCCTGTGTGGACACGAGAGTGCACGGTCAGGGCAGAACGTTGGATGAACTGCTTCCCGCACCCGGGCCAATCGCAAGCGTGGGGTCTGATGCCTGTGTGAATCCGCTCTGAAACATGTCAGTTTTGAAGATATCACAAGTTTCCGATCCAAAAATCTTACCATGCCGTGCAAGGTCACTGCGTCGGGCAAATCCCTTACTGCAAGTTGAGCAGTGGAAAGTCTTGGGCGGAGGATCTCCGCCTGTCCTTGTCTGAGGAACACCGCCATTTGGCATCGGCGCACTGCCTGGATATGCCGCAGGGACATAGGCATTCTGCATGAGAGGTAACCCAGCAGGATGTGTTTGGTATCGCATATCGGGGTGCATGTTCATCTGGCCGAGCGGTGGAGGATGAGGGGGGTATGAAAGAACCTGGTGCTCTCCAGCTTCTGCAGCGCCGGGTTCCGATTTCATCTTGGGAGTCGGATCGAACTGTGCCTGTACAAATTGTTGCTGGAGCTGTGCTGCTTCTGCGGCGGCCACGGCAGCAGAATTCTTTCTGTTCAAAATAGTCGTGATCTCCATGACCCGACCCAGCGGTGAGCTGAGAGACGGCGGTCAGGACAAAGCGAGTCCGATGACAGACCGTTGAGACGCGTAGCTGCTAGTTTAAAATGAGCAGACCCCGGAAGGCTATCGGTGAAAACGGCGCGCGAAACGGACGCTGAACTAGCCGTTTTCTTTAGATCGACTAATGGCAATAGACGTAGGGTAGTCGGGTGGGGGTATTAAGCAAAACTGGGGTGATTGTCAGAACAAGATTCAAGAGGGGTACAGAAGTGCGCAAGACGAGTTTCGAGGAATATCGACGCACCCCCTAGACTTGTTGGAAAAGCTTACCTTATGGTGTTTGCTGTAAGACTCCTGTCCGAATCGATCGTGACAAGAGTGAAGAATGGGGTGGCCAGATTCTTCAATCTCATAGACTGGAATGTGAAAGCAGAGGGGGGCAATTTCCCAGCACTACTCGCGATCACCGTGGTCTTCCCGTAAATATTATTCCTAATACCCAACAGGAACCAAATCCCTGATTCACGCCTCGTCGGATAGTTGCAGAAATAGGTGATCGGAAAAGGTATAGCGGAGACCGTCAAGGCGATACGAATGATCACAATCTCGAAAAGCCGTGGGAAGCTTCGAAACTTGCGGCAGCAGTGAGGAAAAAAAGGCTTCACAGCTATTCGAAGTATATCGCCACGGATGACGCGATGTCGAACTGATCCCAAACGGCCAAGAATAGTCCAGCAAAAACTATCCTGATCACCGAGATTTCAGTATTTCTGATCGGAAGGTCTCGAGCGCAAGTAGACAGAATGAAGGAATGACGAGCGGTCGGTGCGACAAAGACGCAGAGGGAAATTTCGCGGAAATCGTGAAGCCAGCAGATTTTCTGTCCAACAAGAAGATATTAGCAAACCATCAATACAGATTAACCAGCAGATTCTGCCGCTCCCAAGCAAACCAAAAGTTTGCTTGTTGTCTCCTGCCCAAGAAATATCGCCCCAATGAGTTTGAGGTAGCTGCTTAGATGAGATCGCAGATGACGGAACCTGCAGAAATCGAGTGAAATGCAGCGACACGCAGCAAACACAGGAGCCTCGCACTGCATCGAGACGATCTTCATTTCAAAAAGCAGTGATACGCACATGAATCGCGGAGACGCCGATTCCATCCGAGTAAACTGCGTCATCGAGACGAAGCAGCGGGGGGGGAAAGCAGGAGTAATAGGTGGTGGAAGAAAGAGCGCAAACAAACAGGAACAGGGAAAACATACAGATCGGCCGGGATAGAAGTAGACAGAGAAGAACAATGCCCACCTCGAGAAGCAGATGCGCGCTGAAGCACAAGAGTTGGATAGACGGGGAGAGAGAGAAGAAAAAAAAAAAAAAAACCACGGGTATGCCCCTCGAGAAAAAATAATAGAGGGCTTCTTTTCGTTTTTTGTTTTCAACCCAACAGATGGTCAGGTCACAAAAACAAAACAATAACGAAGATATTATTAAGTGTCAGACGATGACCAGTCAAAACCGACAGGAAGAGGTGTTTTAGAGTGTGGTATGTGCTGCTAACCAGATGGCTGCGTTCCTAGGTACCACGATCGAGTACTTATTCGACCAGGGGAGAGACGAAGAAGAGAGCAGAAGAAAAAAAAAACTCCACGTTTTCCAGGATCCCAGATTGGCCCCGTCCACCATGCGACATTCTCTTTTATTATTGATTTGAATTATTATTAGTTCGCCCTTTTGTCTCTTCTGCTTTTAATAATAATATTAATATTTACGGAGACTACTTGCTAGTTCTACACTACTACCAAGCCCATCGCACGTTTCCACTAAAAGAAGACCCCCCCAAGTGGCCCCAGTGAACAACGACCGAAAAGAAAAAGAAGAAAGCTGGCGGCACCAGAAGGTCATCGTCTGCGCGCCGGCTCCACAACGTGGCCTTCCCCGTCCCTTTGGCCGTGCGAAGAATATCGGTCGTTCTGGGTGGATACGGCTTGATGCCGATCTGAATTCAATATGAGGACGATAACTTGACAGTGTGACGGAACCCGGGGGGTAGAGTACCCAGGGAGATGACGCACCGTCTGTACAGGACTATCTACGGAGTCAACTACAGGGGGTATCTTTCCATCTCTGACTGTGACTGTTACCTCTTACTGACCTTTGGGATTAAGACAGGCAAGTGGACTACGGACTACTACGGATTACGGACGGACGGACATGACATGCATAACCCCCCTCTGACTATCGTGCGACAGTCAAACGCCATAGAGGGACAATACAATCTCTAGGCCATGGGGGGAAAGAGAGACACCAAGAAGGATCTGGCATGGCGTGGCGTTGTTGCTCCATAACAAGTGAGGCATCTTTCACCACATCCCTTACTCGGTCCACGAGTCGGACAAAGCAATTTACAGGGGCGGGGGGCAAAGGAAGGGAAAAAAAAAAAAGCCTCAAAATATCTTATTTGCCAATAGGCGGCCTCCTTGCTGAACTCTGCTTGTCGACCAGGGATTCTAGGGAGTCAGGGAGAAATATAACCCCAGTTTCAGGACATGGGATGATGATATGATGATGACTATTACCTGTTAGGCCAGAGGTCTAAAATGGCTTCAGATTAGCGAACAACAACGGTGGGAAGACTAAATGCTTCTAGAAGGTCAGGACGGTTCAGGGGCTGATGTCACCTCCTACATACGGCCGATGTAGGACATACGGTGTGGATGATGATGAAGATGAAGAGAAGGATGAAGATGCACCCCTGACCCTGGCAAGAGTGGACGGAGTTGGCGGAGTGGCAGTGTTCCACTTGCTCTCCTTTTCTTTTTCTTCCAGAAGGCCAGGAGATTGCGAGATCCGCATTTATCGAATAGCGTCAGGAATGATCCTCTCCCCACCAGCGACTACTGCCTGGCTAGTCCTAGTGGTGCACGCTAACGTTGGCACGCGATATCCGCTGCAGCCTCGTCCGACCTTCCGAAGGCTTCTAGAAGAATTCCACTGTCTGTGTCTGTGTGATGTGTCTGATGTACAGAATAGTATTATCTGAATGGCATTGTTATACGTATATACAGAGTACAAAGACCTCATAATAATTAATTGTTACTCCGTCAATGTATCTGCATTGTCTATCCCTGATTCAGTTCTCTCCACGCGTGGGTCCAGATGACAATATCTGCAGCTGCATCTACACATTCCCTGCATGAGATATTATGTCTCTACCATGTATAATAATTAATACAGAGACAAATATCTCACGATCGACACGGAATGATCTTCTGTCGACGCTATTCCGGACTATTTCCTAGCCACACCACTAAACAACGACACCACGGCATCTCAGCACATCAAGTGGTCCCGGTAGATCCAGCACGGAATGGAATCTTTCTGGAAGACGCGTAGAACTTTTCTCTCTCCCTTTTCCTTCCCTGAAATCCTGAATCCTTCCAAGGCTCCACAGGATGCAACGAAGAAGTTTCTGGCGTATTGCCTCTTCAGGAATGATTGTGGGTATTCTGTGTCTTTGCTCGGATATGAAAGATGGAGCCTTTTCACTGTGGATTACTGGATTGACTCGGATTGACTCGTGATGTCCCCGTTGCGAGAGAAAGTGTCTAGGAGAGAGAGAGAAAGAGGATCTGAGGATTTTCAACTTGAACCAAATCAGGGATTGACGAAATTCTCCCCTTGGGATCATCATCCGATTGACACTCCTACTTACGCACATCATCACAGCCGATGATGGATGGATATGGGGTAAACCTTGTGCGACTTGCGATCTGCATGAATATCCTGATTTTGATTTCTGATCACTGATTCTGGTCTGATATCATGGGATGAAGCTGAATTGGCATACATGTTTCATAACACAGACTGAATATCTGATACACCCGACAAGGATCTCAAACACTTTCTCTTATTGTTTCTGCAACACTCGAATTTTAGTCTGTCCAACAAGGCAAGACCCTTTCACAGCTTCATGTCCCTCCCCGCGAAGATCCGTCCATCATACGGTGATCATGCAGGTTTCATGCCGAAGTATAATGCAGTCCCGTCCTCACATGCTGTGTACTTGTGCATCCCTGAGGCTATCCCTGTTTGTCTGGTTTATGGGATCGTCTAGACTGACTACACCCCTCATAGCCTCACTTTAGGTTGACTTCAATATTCGGGCACATAGAATACAACTGTAGATTATGCTGATATGCTGTGCAGTGGATTAGATATGTGTATAACTGTATATTTGAAGCTATACGTCCCAAAATGGATGTACGTATCAACAGTCGGGTAGATATATAAAGCTTGGGTATAGATCTGGTCTAAACATCTTCATGCACGCTCGGGTTTCTTCAGTCGGATTCTGAATCAAATCAGGTCCATGCAGCTATTATTGAGATTAGAGATTATAATAAATTATGGATGTCGATTATGGATCGTGTTGTATAAGCTGTGGTCTGTTGGCTGTCACTCTGGTCGCATGTTGGCCTGTCTATATATTCCAAACAATACAGATCATGGCTATGATATTATAACAGATATATTCTGCAGTAGTCATCTATAATGTATAATATCAGAGATAATATCAAGCATTCTTATCCTATTTTACTCTATCTGCATGAACTGTATACAAAGTCTTGGCATGTTTGTTTCGCTTCATCAAATCTTCAATCTCCAACTTCAGCTTCACATCGCAGAGTCAACATTGACATTATCTGATTCGAACCCACAATTATACCAATTGATCATGATATTCTGATACTAGGTATTTATAATCAGATATTACCTTCGTCCCTTCCTATCTCCTGCTAACACGAACAAACAGACCTCTCAATCCCATCCTCATCAACATCAACACATCAACACAGGAAAATGCTTCGACCCTCCCTCCGACCGTCAACGGTCCATCGAACCCTCTCCCTCCTCACCTCCTCCCCAACCCGCCTCCATTCCACCTCCTCCGTCTCCGCAGATGAGCTCTCCCACTTCTCCGCCCTCGCCAGCAGCTGGTGGGATCCAATGGGCCCATCCCGAGTCCTCCATCTCATGAACCCGCTCCGTCACGACTTCATCGCATCCTGTCTCGCCGACGCCCCTCCCCTCCGTGACTCCGAGACAAACTCCTCCCCCGCAACCCTCCGCTACCTCGACGTCGGCTGCGGAGGCGGCATCTTCGCCGAGTCCCTCGCGCGAACCATCGCCCCAACCCCGTCCAGCTCCGCCGCAACACCCACCCGCGCCGCCTCAATTAATGCAATCGACCCTTCTACCACCCTCATCCAAATCGCCCGCGACCACGCCCGCATCGATCCAACCGTAAACGCTCACCTCCGCGACGGCAGATTCAACTACCAAAACCGTACCCTGGAAGACGTAGTCGCCAGCACCACTCCCACGCCCGAATCGGCGGCAAAAGAAGAAGCAAACTACGACGTCGTCACCCTCTTCGAAGTCCTCGAACACATTGATCCGTCTACTTCCTCCCCACTTTCTTTCCTCTCAAACTGTCTCCGTCTCCTCCGTCCGGGGGGCTGGTTAATCGGCTCGACCATCTCCCGCTCTTTCCCGTCTTTCCTCGTCAACCAGGTTATCGCGGAAGCACCTTGGCCGATTGGTGTCGTCCCGCGCGGAACTCACGAATGGAGCAAGTTCGTCAACGCAGATGAGGTCCAGGGTTGGGTGCAGGAGGGTCTGATGCGTATCCAGGATGGCGCTGCTCAAAAGGCCGGCCGTCAGGCGCTGGAAGGCATGAAGTGGAAGTGTACCGGTGTGATGTACTTCCCTGGTATTGGGTGGAAGATGGTGAATGGGTCGGAGGATTGGGGGAATTATTTCTGGGCTGTTAGGAGGGGGGTTTAAATCACTTTACCCGTCTTCTATATGTATTTCTAATCTTGGGGAGATGACTACGTTAATGTATATACTGTAGAAATAGACTGATACAATATCTTCAAATCGTTTATTCGTGGTATCTTTAAGCGTGTGTATTACCATTCGCCCAGCCAAACTAGAGTCAGCTATTTGCTACTCGAGATATTCGTGTCCAGTATCTTGCAGTTGATAGAGGACTATTAATGCCAGTTCCTTCTATATATGTAAGCAATGCCATAATGGCGTAGCTACCTCTTCCTCCCCTTTCCCTTCTTCTTCTTCGTCTCCGGTTCCGGAACACTGACAGTGCCCTGTACAATGTCCTCAGTCTGATCTTTCAATCTCTCCGATCCACTAATAAAGAAAGTAAGGTCGCGATTCTGCTCGGTCAAATCCGCATTCGAAACCCTAAGACCTTCAGCCTCAGAAGTAACATGCTCGATACGTTTCATAAGAGACTCATTCATCGTCTTTTCCTCGCGCCACTCTTTTTCCATCTTCCGCGCCATGGTCTCGAATTTCTCCGCCCGTTTCTCCGCACGGGTTTTGTCGCGGTCGAGACTGGGTATGGTCTCGTTGGCTAGTTTGTCGTATTGTGATTGGAGGCCCTTGAAGCTTGCCGTCATTTTCTCGACTGCTTCTTGGGCGGATGCTGCTGCGGCACTGGCTTGTGAGGCCTTGTCTGCGGCTCGCTCGACGATTTCTTCGTAATATGCGCGCTGGCTTTCCAGCTGGCTGGTTAGGAGATGCGTGTATTCCACGCTCATGTTTTCGAGCTTTTCGCGGGGAACCGCGTCAGACCAGTCTGGGGGGTCGAGGGCGCTGTTATCTGCTGCTGGGAGTTCCACGAGTTTTCCGTCGGTTTTGCTTTGGATGATGCGGTGGACGTATGCATCGCCTACATAGTCCCAGACGCGTTGTGTGGCGAGGTCCATGGCAAATGCGTGAGCGGTTTCTTTGTAGTGTGCAAAGGCATGTGCTCCGTCGTAACGACCACAGCCAACAGTTCCGCAAATGAGACACACCCAGAGGTTAAGTTCTGAGCGACAGACGGCACATTCAGCAGGTTCGTCTCCTCCAAAGGGGATGGCTTGACTGTTTCTACGGAAGTCATCCTGGGTGTATCGACAGACAGGACAGCCGCTTCCTTTCCATTTCTGCAGACATGTGCAATGGAAGACATGCTGACATATGATAGTCAGTAGACCGGTAGTCTCGTCCATGCGCTCCAGGCAAACAGGACAAGTCGGTAGCTCGATGAGAGCAGGCGTACGTGGTGCTAGGGGTTTTGTAGATAGAGTAGCGGAGGGAATGGTGCTCGACTGGCCTGCAGAAGATACAGCCACCCGCTGGGGGCTCGTCGCGGTGTGGGATGGTAAACGGGCACTTTGTTGAATAGCAGAGCCACTCGACTTTGTCCCAGGTTCGACAGCCTGAATCTCGACGGTTTTGACAAATACAACATGGCATGTTTCGGGCTTTCAAAGAGTCAGCATCGCTCAAAAAGGCAACAAGAAAGGAAGAAAAAGTTACTCACCTCCATACTGTTAAATACTTTACCATTCCACTCCTTCTGCCACTCCTTGGCCTTCCTCCCACTCCGAAACTTAATCAGAACCATATACCGATTCGCCCTGGCCGTCTTGATCATCCGGAAATGACTAACATCATCCATCGTCGCCTCACCAACAAATCCCAAAAAATCCGACGGCGAAAGATACGACGGCACAGCTAGAATGCATAACGTCGTGCAGTCACCATCCGGCTGCAACTGCAACGCAGACAATCCCTCCTCAACCCCACGCCCATCCTGCCTCGACCGACTAATATTATTATCCCCACCTAGCTGGTCACTCGGCTGTCTCGCGGCCGCCGAACCCTTCAGGTACGATGGGTACTCCTCATCAGTCAAGAACGGCGTCTCCTGAGCATCGCGGTAGAGATGGACGATTCCCCAAACGCTTTCCGACGTTGTCTGATCAAGCGGGATATATCGGCCCTTTGTCCGGAGACCACCCAGGATATCAGTCCCGATGCCCGTCGCGACAGGATTGTCCAAGAGATTTCTCCCGGCCACACGCTTCGATGAGGCTGTTGTGTCTGGCTCTGTTGCAACCATATCAATGCATTCAATGGACACCTTATCTAGCCTTGAATCGTTCTCGATGTCGGAGGCGCTTATCGGCGATCTCGTGTAGAGGTGTGGGGTAGCGGGATGGCCTGTAGGAGGGGCAGTAGACGCGGCTCCAGCGCTGCGAATACCGCTCGAAGAGCTCGATTGTAGGTTGTAGTTAGACGCGGCAGACAATTGGGTCTGGTCATGCGAGAGATGCCGTGCGCTTCGGCTCGTGGAAGTTGTTGTATGCGTTGGCCGCTTCTGGAACGGAAGTAGTGCTTCACATGCGGAGTCAAACGATAAAGAAGTGGGTGGTTCTTTGTCTAAGCCTTGGGTGGCACTTTGGAGACTTGACTGGGGACGAGCAAATAATTCGATTGCGAGGTGGTAGAAATATGAGGGCATCCCGGCCGATGCTCACATTGCTGAAGCTTGAACGTCTCTGAAATTCTTCTTTTCTTCAGGCGTGACTTGGCTCGACCCTTAGATCATAGATACAACTGTCGGTGGAACCAGGTCACGTGAAGCTGTGACTAGTCAAGCCACGAAGTGGCAAAACGGCCAGGAACCAGATATATGGACCTGGATACGAGGGAGTCATCGTTGGAGTCATCGTTGCCGTGTGGCAAAGTGGCGGAGTAAAAGATTCTGCAGCCTAGGCTCGGTGTTGAATAATGCGATACAGGCTACGAGCTACGAATGCGTACAGTCTGAAGTATGCGGAGTAAATTGCCAGCAATATCATCTGGTTCATTGATCATTGATAAAGGATAGAACTATGTAAGCACCATATGGTGATAGAAGAAAGGTATGCCCAGTTTAGCCGTAGCAGTAAAACCATCCAAACGCCATGCAGGTCATTCAACCCATAAGACGAGTCATAACAACAGCAAGAAAAAAGAAAGATATTAAATAAGAAGATCAATCTTAGTTACCGCCACGAAGACGAAGAACCAAGTGCAGAGTGCTCTCCTTCTGGATGTTGTAGTCAGAGAGCGTGCGCCCATCTTCCAGCTGCTTACCAGCGAAGATGAGACGCTGCTGATCCGGAGGAATGCCCTCCTTGTCTTGGATCTTGCTCTTCACGTTGTCGATTGTGTCTGAGCTCTCAACCTCCAATGTGATTGTCTTGCCAGTAAGGGTCTTGACGAAGATTTGCATACCACCACGGAGACGAAGGACAAGATGAAGGGTAGACTCTTTTTGGATGTTGTAGTCCGACAAGGTGCGTCCATCTTCCAACTGCTTTCCAGCGAAAATGAGACGTTGTTGGTCAGGAGGAATACCCTCCTTATCTTGAATCTTAGACTTCACGTTGTCGATCGTGTCGGACGATTCAACTTCCAAAGTAATTGTCTTTCCGGTGAGGGTCTTGACGAAGATCTGCATACCACCACGCAGACGCAGGACCAAGTGAAGGGTAGATTCCTTCTGGATGTTGTAGTCGGACAGAGTGCGGCCATCCTCCAGCTGCTTACCAGCAAAGATCAGACGCTGCTGGTCAGGAGGAATACCCTCCTTGTCCTGAATCTTAGACTTGACATTGTCGATAGTGTCGCTCGATTCGACCTCAAGGGTGATGGTCTTTCCAGTGAGGGTCTTGACGACTTGAAGACAGTTAGCATCTTATTATGTCATAGATATCCAAGTAGAAGAACTTACAAATCTGCATACCACCACGGAGACGAAGGACAAGGTGGAGGGTGGACTCCTTCTGGATGTTGTAGTCGGACAGAGTGCGGCCATCCTCCAGCTGCTTTCCAGCAAAAATCAAACGCTGCTGGTCCGGGGGAATGCCCTCCTTGTCCTGGATCTTGGACTTGACGTTGTCGATGGTGTCGCTGGACTCAACCTCAAGGGTGATGGTCTTGCCGGTGACTAGAGAAGAGAAACAAGTCAGTAAAAGTTCAGGTGGCGAGAGACCAGTGGTGGAAGAGAACTCACGAGTCTTGACGAAGATCTGCATGGTGACGACGGTGGTAAATCAAGCAGATAACAGTTTATTCAGAGTAAAACGTAGGAGAAGATAGAGAGAAGCAAAAAACGCTTTAGATGTTCTCACCAGAGGAGAGAGAGACAGAGTAGTCAAAAGAGAAGGATAAATGATGAGAAGATCGCAAGCGGGAGATGGAAGGAAGAGAGGCTTAAGTAGTCGAAAGAGGAGACAGATGAGGGGAGGAGGGAGGCGAAGCGCCTTAGTCAGAGAGGCAGCCTGTGACGAGATAGGCCGGATAACGTGATGCAAGGGAATCTGGACAGCGGTAAAACGGCCCAGAAGGGCAACTCTGGCTCATTCCTTCCCTTCTGGCCAGTCAGAGGCGCTTTCCCTTTTCTGTGCCTGCCCCTGGGGAAGCTGCTAGAAGCGTCGGTGATGAGTCAGTGACTCTCTCTTTCTGCCTAGCATTCACTGTTCTTTTTAAGGTATTTGATTTCTACTACATCTACTACTGCAAAGGAGCCTGAAGGTTGTTCTGAATGCTCGTCCATGAAGACGCGGATACGATGCCGTAGATACGACACCTTGGGGAGGGATCCGCGGCCTGGAGGACAAAAGACCGGCTCCGTCCTCACCCGCCACTGACGCCACCAGTGTATCTCTTTGCCCAATTCCGAGTGCAGAGGCTTTAAGTTTTATCTGGATTAACCTATTCTACCGGGTCTATTTACTTTCAATCACTCTTTCATAGAATCAGACAGATGGGGGTTTCCATGATGGCACTCTTGCTCTATCGACTGCGTCATGGGGGTGATTGATTGCTACAGCAATGACGTGTTGATACTAGCTAAGGACACTCTTATCGCCAAAAGAGGGGGGCCGCAGTGGAGTTGGACACCTCCTTTAAATAGGCAGGGCGGACGCTGATTTGATCAGGTGATCGTCGCATCCGGTTGACTCCACATACTAACTGGGCAACTTCAGCTTACCTTGGGGTAATGTCCACGGGTACCTCGGGCGGTATGGCTGCGGTTATTGCATATCTGTTCTCATCGAAAGCAAATCGACTGATCGATCGTCCAGGGACAGGATTGAGAAAAAGAAAAGATACCATGTTCGGAGGTTATTCTTCTTTCTTAGTTCGTACAGGAATGTTGTTATTGCAGTCGACTGGTTGCACCGACAAACTTGGTGCCGCTGATCAGTCTAGTCAGTTGCCTTGACCGATGGTCTACCCGACTTCACCAACACTACTACCAAGCGGCTCATGTATGTCATTCATAATCAATGCGTCAATAGTTTGATATAATTGGGTAATAGCCATCCTCTGATGACAAAAAAAAGGAGGCGAAGGTCCAAACTTGAGATGTCAGAAAGAGAGACGTTGAGTTGTTGAATGGCAACATTCACCGCTCAAGTGGCATTGCTGCGTTCGACCCGTTCGTTTGGGTTTACTCGGCCGGGCATCTTTCTATGTACGGACTACGGAGAACTGAACTCCATAGGAAGGGCAGTTAGAAGCACTGTCGGTTTCAGATCATACATACGGCGCAAATCATCGCGGGAAAACACCCTCATTCAAATCATGATTGATTGGCATATAAATATAATATTCAGATTCTGTTCAAATTGCAGTAAGTCTGGAAGCCAAAACAAATAGACAGACTGTTCAGCATGGCTTGCAGCCACGCTTTTATGAGATAGACAGGGCTCTCCGAGCCCAGGCCCCTACTGGGAGGCCATCTGAGATGTCCCGAATATTCAACAAGAACGCTCGACACGAACAAGGCAATAAAAAGAATAAACTGGAAGGAGAAAAAAGAAAAAGGACTAAAACGCGCTAAGTCAAGGACACAAAATGCACAAATGCAGCGTGGAGTAAGAACTGGTCTTTTCTCCAACACACGTCGACAACTCAGTTGCGCCCACTGTTTTTGCTGCCAAACATCTCGTGACCATACAAAATCATGACGTTCGTGATCCTCATCATCGCTATTTGTAAATACTGTGCGAGAGAAAGGTATACCACTGAGAAGAGAAAAAAAGAAAAAGAAATCGATCAGGCGAGAAAACAAGAATTGCTATAGGCTAGTAGAAACTTGAGGGAAAGAAAAAAGGCATTGCCAAAGAGAGAAACGCAGAAACAGAGTTTCATCAAGAAACAAGACGATAAAAGTATTTCAAAGAGTGATAGAACCCGCTATTCATTGATGGCAAGTCTCATAATCATAAATTGTCGTCATGTAGGTTCGTGTCGTGCTGATGCCGTCATCTTCAACAGGAAAAGAAAAACCGTAAAACATTTGTGTTCGGAGCACGTGTAATGAACCTTCATCCTCATTTGTTGTTGTCGTTTAGTTTGCGCGAATAACAAGTCTCGAGATAAATTTGTTGGATAGACAGTCAAAGTCGTTGCGGTCGAATTTGGAGTTGGAACGGCCACGGAGGTAGCTCTCTGGAGGGATATTAGTACTGTTCGTACAAAACACAGCTATAATTATTCCATACCGTATTCAGTAACGTGGCGGCGGACCTCAGTCATGGCGTTGCAAACGTCCGGGTTCGAATTGAGCAAGTGGTGGTGTTTTTGCGTCTCCCAGTCAGTGAATGCGGGAAGCTTTTGCGAAATAGCCTGGAACAAGCCAACAATGACACCGACAGGAGTCGTCTCCATATCGTTGCAGAACTTATCCACTGCAGCAGCATCCTGGAAAAAGTTAGCAGCCATTCCAAGCCCCAAGGTATCTTCAATACTCACCGGTGTACGGTAGTGGCAGTCGAACTGCATCTCTTCCCACACCGCCAACAGAATGCAAGCCAGCATGAAGATAGTCGGCCAGTTCTTGAGCTTCTCTCCGCTGTAGACGCTAGAGTAGAGACTCGAAAGCTCCTCCAAAACATCCTTTTGCAACTCTCGCCACATGTTTGCCATAGCACACTTGATCTGGAAGTTGATCATGACCGGGGCCATTGTCTTGCCGTTGAATTTCGACGAAGCATCCTGGATCGTACCCAAAAAGCTTTCCTCCTCACCGATTCCTTCCACCATTGTGACATGCAGTGTCAGGTTGTAGGCGATGATGAGTTTCAGGGCTTTGCGAATCACAGGCAGCTTAGTACGGAAATAATACCGGAAAGCGGTCTTGAGCATCTGCGTCAAGAACGGGGTGCCCTCGAAGTAGTCATCGACAAACTTTTCAAAGGTGCCGTTACCATCGATATGGCGGTCAAGGTAGTCGGACAGCATGGCGTGCGAAATGCCCTCCATTCCAGCAGACAGTTTAGCGGTTTCCACCTCGTACTGAGTTGGCTCTCGGTGCATAGTTTCCACCCAGTCGATACTGAAGCACTGTTCATCCCGCACGTAGACCTCGCGGGCATTGATGGGGAGGATGTGGCCATAGCCATGGGTGATAAAGAGAGTCTTTTCCTGCTCCGAGAAACCCTTGATGTTGCCAACCGAGAATCCGAGGCTAATGTGACGCTCATAGTCCGCCTTCCAGTCCTTCATAAAGTAGCCAATCTCCTTGATGTCAATTCTGGTGCAAGGAACCTGCCATAATCTAGCGTGAGAGGGCTGGCATCCGGCGCAGGGCTCGCCTTTGTCACACTTTTTTAACTGTCAGTATCAACCCAGTCTATTCAGGGACAGAAATGTTCTTACAGTCTTCTTCAAAAACTTGCAACGGAGGCATGCCCTCAACTTCCGGATTTCACTAGCCTGCTTCCGCTGATCCGGCTTGAGCGGACCCTTGCGCTTTCCAACCCGCTTTTCTGTCTCTGGCTTTCCACTCTGCGACTGCTTGCGAACCTTTGTCTCTGCGTTCTTGGCAGCGATAGGGCTCTTCCGCGAAGGTTTTCTGCTCGGGGGCGAGGCCGATGAAGACTGCGATCCCGCGGATCGAGTAGGCGAAGAAGACTTCTTGATCGGGACAGGAATCGGCCGCACGATGGCTACGGGGCTCACGGCCGTTGGTGACCGCGAGCCATGCGAGGTGTGATCGTAGGAAACGCGTCGGTTCATCGCACTGCTGAACGGAGACTCCAGATTGGTTTCCGATGTGGGCGAGTTGATCGGGTTGGAGATCTCGACGAAGCTGCCATAGGAGGTGGAGTAGGAGGATTCTGACAGACTCCTGTCATGAAGCGTCTGGTTAGGGTTGATAAATATACCTTGCTCTGGGTACGAGAAATCCAGAGAGCTGCGGGGCTCGATGGTATTCCAGCCATTGTCGCTACTAGAGCTGGTCAGCGATCGGACTTCGAGATAGGTGTCCGTCGGCGAGCTGCTATCAATCACGTTCTGCGGCGCAGGATACGAAGACATGTCCGGAAGCCCGTCGGGAAAAGTCATCAGGTCCTGGTAGGGAAACGGCACCATATCAACCGGAGGTGCAGGGAGAGGCATGTAGGGACTCTCAAGAAGACCGGTGCTCATCTGTCCCTGGGATCCAGACATCAGATCCACGGGAGACGATTGGATGGGCATTCCGTAACTTGAGGTTGTATATTGGGGAGCGGACGAGGGGTCTTCTTGAGGATATTGGAGGTGGGGTTGTAAGTGGTGGAAGTGCCAGTCGACCATGAGGTTAGGATCATGAGCTGCTACCGACTGTTCGTAGGCGTGACCGCTGGTTTGTAAAGGCGAGATATCGCGTCCTCCATCTGATGTCCGCTGGGGATTTTGGTCCACCGCCACGGGCCATGACTGAGGCTGGAGGTAGCCCCTCGAGTCATAATCCAGGCCGATGAGGCCGTCACTAGATATATCAACATTCGACATGACTTGTTTTCAACAAATTCAACTATTTACTGAGAGGAAGAAGAGAATCAAAAAAAAAAAAGAAAAAAGACACAAAGGGAAAAAACAAAAGGAAAAAAAAGAACAGGTAGTACAAAATAATGAAATAAAATATAGAATGAATAAAAAAAAAAAAGAAATATAAAAAAAAAAAAGTCCCAGAGAAATGGCAATGAAGCCTGAGGAACAGAAAAAAATCGGGAGAGTAGTCGCAGCAGCGGCAGCAGCAGCAGCAGCAAGCAAAAAGGGCTGCTCCAAATCCGGGGGACCAGAGAGAGAAGAAAGGCGAGAGGAAGCGGTGGAGGGGAAGCACAAAGCAGCGGTGAGCAGCCAGCGCTGCGATACGCTAGGGGATCCTGGGCCGGAAGTGGGGGCTGGGCGGGGCAGTCATCCGTCGAGGCGCTCCCACCAGTCAGCGACGGCAATTGGGACAGATAATGCCACGCCAGTGGGAAGACAGTGGCGCAATTGCCAGGCTACTGTATCTCATGGTGGACAGGTCCCATGATGCTTCCGTTCCGATCTCCGTCGATTTGTTGTCATTGACATTTACAGATGTTGTGAGAGTAAAGAGTATTTGTATTTGTATACTCTGTGCATATTGATTGATATCCATATTGATATTGATATTGATATTATATTGAATGGAACCATGGTTATCACGGGAATATGGAAACATGGATAGACCTCGGGACGGAGATCAGTGGAATCCGGCTCAACGATCGATGAGAGCGTGGCAATAACCCTTCCTCTCTCGGACAGACCCCGCCATGGCCATTCCACGACCTGTGCAGAACAACACCAAACTGAACAAGAACAAGTTGCCAAGTTGAAGAGAAGGAGAAAAAAAGGACCCTGCTCGGCCACCAATTCCTCACTAAAGGACAATAGTCGAAGAATAATCAACTCGATGCTCAATCGCTGCAACACACATGTTTCGGTTCGTTGGCATCTATGCTTACAGTAATTTGGGTGGCTGACTGACGACGACCTCAAGTCTATCCAGATTCGGAACTGCCGATCCACCTCATGGCCCATATGATGGACAGCATGTGCGATTTGTCTTTGGGTTCATTTGCTCAATTCGTTTAAATATCGATTTAAGATGATGACAACTGTCTTAGGTCCGACAGAGATCGACCATCATCCTTCGCCTTGCTCTTTAGACTTTCCCATCCGGGATTCCAATAATAGCCAGGGAAAACGAGCGACTAGTGGGGATAAGACCACTCTTTCCAGGGATCGAGAAGGGACAAAGATTGATAGATCAAATATGAACTCTCAACGAGTCAACAAAACCTGCAAGATCGCAGGGTCATGACAAGAAGAACGGGGTGCATCCTCCACGGGCCTCTGCAAAAAGAGTTTCCCGGCTCAGGGTATTTTGGCATGTTATCAAGCAAGGACGCTCCGGTTGCATATGAAATCAAATTCCACTCCCTTCCTCTGTCCCTCTGTCCGGCTGTGGTGGAACGCACGACAACCTCATGCTGCATCTGGACTTGACCATCACGCAGGAGCCGTGCCTATCACCACTTGGTTTGGGTTCTGACTCGCAGCCTCGCCACGCCAGCGACTTACAAGCAATGCACTACCAACACATCAACTGCATCGACAGTAGTCTCGTTTATCGATTGTGGATTGCGGTTAATGTGCTTTGTTAGCAACTAGCTTAGGAGGCAACCCAATGCAACTTATGCAAGCCATCGTGTAGTCTGGTCTGGTGGCTCTGGTGTGATTATTGATTCGAAACGCCCCAACCTCTGGAAAAATGCCGTTCCCCTTCTATCAGTATTAATCTAGCATTGACTGTCACATTCCTCTGCTGATAACTTATGTAAAATGTCTGCTCGTGGGCAGACAGTATATGCCGCCCCTCATCACGGCCATCGGGAAAGAGTGAAGATCTATCTAGGATCTGCAACGGCAGAAGCCTAACCAGAGTTCACTCGATCAACATCCAGCATCATTCAAGGTTTTATTATTTTTTGCCTGCGGATGCGGAGATATGGAGTAAGTAAAAGTGTAAATACTGGGTAGACTCGTAAAGACTATCGTCTTGTTTGTCATTGGAATCCCCAACAAGATGATCATGAGGTCCCTGTTTTGGAACCCGATCTTACCCGTGTGAGATATACATAACTGCGCACACTGAATAATATGCGTCTGTACAAGTGTGTGATATCCCATGTAATATCCTATATCAAACCTACTAACATTACGGAGTAAAAGAACCAGTTTTTAGCCAGATAATTCACCGCAAATTTAGAACAGACTTTTGGACGTGTGGAGGGGGACTCGTGCAGGTCATTACAGTAGGAACCGTGTTATATCCAATGCTGTCCATATGCCGCTTCATGCCCATTTAAACACATACATTCATGTTGGATAATTTGAAACAAAGCAGACAATTATAGCCATCTGCTCGATTTGCTAACAGTGACGATAGGAAGTTGAAAATATGGACATGATGACTAACAGTACTTTTGCGCCTTTGGCTTCTCAAGTGGGATGTTGACAAAGGCCCACCGACCGACGGCGGGGAAGAACAATGGGTTCAGAAATCCCAGTTGACGAGGGGAGAACAATACTACCAGACGGTATTGATCGATCGCTCTACATTGGAAGAGAAACAGAGTAGGAATAAGAAAGAAAGAAATATAAAAGCTATATTTCCGAGAGAGAGTTCCATGCCTGTCGTCGCAGCATCAGGGAAACAGCGTCGAAAAGTCCGTTTTCCAACTTCATCATCACCAGCAACCGCCAACCAGTCAGAGACACCAGGGCAAAAGACTGCTACTAGGCCCAAATTGCAGGCCAAAAACCGCTCCTCCACCTCGTCTGCTCCCAAAGGCCGTTCAACATCCCAGCAGAGCGGAAAAATGAGCGCCAGCCAAGCGCATCCTGGGGTTCCGGTTCTTTTCACGGAGCCGCCTCTGATCCATGACCCGCTCACTACAGAGACATCGAATCTCCAAAGCGAGACGGCAGAAAAGTGTGTGCCTTTCCTGAAAGGTATTCATGGCTCGCAAAAGGGCCCGTTTAATGAACATGGAGTGCCTGCGCTTCTACGTGATGACCATATCGAGTATCTGTATGATTCTCTAGAGGACTATCCTGCCGGTTTTGTCGGTATCGATGCGAGTCGTCCTTGGATGGTCTACTGGGCTTTGGCTGGGCTGTCGTTACTAGGGGAAGGTGTCAGTAAGTTCCGCCAACGGTAAGTCATTTCCTGCTGTCTTGATGACATACCACGCCCCTATCATGACTCGTGATTGGGTTCTAAAGATTTCAGCATCCTTACCACATTCACCCCTATGCAAAACCCCACCGGTGGGTTTGGAGGAGGTCATGGCCAGATGTCTCATTGTGCGTCCAGCTATGCTGCCGTGCTTTCCCTCGCCATGGTCGGTGGCGATGAGATTTTTAGCCTGATCGATCGAAAAGCAATGTGAGTTGTATCCATCAGTCACCCCTAAAATAGGCGCCTGTAATCTAACATAGCTTAGGTGGAACTGGCTTGGAAGGTTGAAGCAACGTGACGGGGGCTTTAGGATCTGCGAAGGTGGGGAAGAAGACGTGCGGTAATCATCTCCTTTCTGTTATGAGTGATTTCTCTTACTGAGTGCCAATTCAGAGGCGCCTATTGTGCAATGGTGATCATATCCCTCCTCGACCTGCCACTTACATTACCCCCTGAAGCCGAAGCCCGACGATACGGGCTAGAATCATTCGCGAGTGGTCTGCCCGAGTATCTATCACGATGTGAGCAACAACAGGCTTTGAGCTACTGCACACGATATAGCTGACCCAATGCAGGCCAGACATTTGAGGGCGGTATCTCCGGCAGTCCCGGAGCAGAGGCGCATGGTGCTTATGCTTTCTGCGCTCTGGCGTGTCTATGCATTTTAGACCGGCCTGAAGTGACCTTGCCTAGGTAAGAAGCTGCATGGGTCGTTTTCTTGTCTGCATAATCGCCTCTTTTTCTTTGCTAAGACCAAGACTGATAGGTATATGAATTTCCCGCTACTCCTATCCTGGCTTTCCGCTCGACAGTATGCTCCCGAGGGAGGGTTTGCAGGGAGAACCAATAAACTGGTGGATGGATGTTACAGTCACTGGGTGGGAGGCTGCTGGCCACTGATCCAGTCGGCACTGGATGGCATCCAGTCAGCTGCAGCTCCTAACCGGACATCTGCTGGTAGCCTTTACAACCGGGAAGGCTTGACAAGATATATCCTTGCATGTTGCCAGAACAAGAACGGGGGGCTTCGTGATAAACCCGGAAAGTATGTTGTCATCCCCATCGCTTCTGATTGAACAAATTCTTCCCGACTTTGATACTGACAAATTTAAGACACCCAGATTCATACCACACATGCTATACTTTAACGGGCTTGAGCACAACTCAGCACCACCACTACCACACTGACACCAGCACCACTTCCAAGGAAACTTTCGCCTCAGCCTTTTCATGGAAATATTCTCCAATCCCTGCTACCGACGATAACGAATCGGATGCCAGCGTGTTTGACGAGAAGGACCGAGTTACGGCCATCCACCCTCTTTTTGTCATCCCCCACAAGGCTGCGGAAGACATCCGCGCTTGGTTCGAAAAGAAGCCATTGGAAGCATAGAATAGGAGCTGGAGCTGGGGCTGGAGAAAAAAGGCAAAAGGTGACCCAAGTAGATTTTGCTTGTACAGTATGTGGTTGGCTAGTAGCTGTAGCTAATGCGGCACATAGCTATTGCTCATGAGTTGAGCTTGATTGCAGGCCATGATAGCATCACATCACGTACCCCGCGACAGCCACGAGGGCTTGTTAAAAACGAGTCTGGATGTCAGCAATTCGATTGTGTTACTTGTTCAATCAAGGCATGATCATATCGTAAGATCTTGATTGATTGATTGATTGATTGATTGATTATTTTCAACTCCGAGTCTCCTCGGAGTAATCCTAGATTGTATGACTATGACGTGCAATACTGCAATTGCCCTGCATTATGGAAGTTGACTGTAGTTTATTCCCATAGTCAACACTCAATGACGATTATCTTCACCGAGTAGCTAGAAAAGCGGTCTCTAAAGTTATACCTATTTTTTGGCCTAATTTAAGGATAAATAAAAATAAAAAAGGGGGTCGGGAGATAAGAAAAAAAGAAAAGAAAAAGAGAGAGAGAGAAAAGCCCCTCTCGTCCATTGCGAATTCACGTCATCCACCAAAAGACATTTCGATCAGCTCTGCTTCAATTCAAATCATTTCAATTCATCCCAGGAGGGGTTATCTGCAACCTTGTCATCATCTCTCTCCCTCATTCTCATCATCTTCCTTTCTCATCTTTCCGTCCATGACAGCCCGTGCTAGTCCACGGCCTGGTTGACGATTGATTTTCCCATCTTTCCCCACCTGGAACAAACGCGACACCAAAAAAACTGCCAACTCATCAGTGCATCCGATGCCTGTCACTCCGAAATATTATGGAGCCGTCGTGAAAATCAGCAAGGCTGGGCCAATTGTGATCCCCGTCCCCTCAGTTCCAGGGCCAGAACAGCCAACAACCCCCCCGTTCCGGCCGTTTGACCCGGTTGATGATTCAATTTCGACACGGCTGGGGATGATCTGTGATGAGATGCTGAAAATGGGATACTCAGTGGGATATTCAATGGGTTGGTGATAATTCAGTAGTCAATACAGACTGCAGACTACAGACTCTGCTCCTGTCAACCCGACGAAGCGGTCAATTGTTCTCGGAAAGATTACCGATGATGATCATGATCGTCTGAGCATGGACTCAAGAATGTTGTTATTCTTATCACTACGGAGTCGCTAACTGACTTGACGGCTTCATAAATAGTTACATGCATACAAGCAACCATATAGTCAGTCTCAGTATGGCCTCTGCCCTGGGTTTCAGCCGGGCGCTTCTGCCATCTGCGCGACACGAACCCCTCGTTACGACTTTGCCAACTGCATGAGGTTGGTGGGGTTGTCTTTTGCCATCGTTTATTCCCAGCATCTACCATTCGACTCTTTCTGTCCGGCTGCGGGGTTTCAGACCCTCTTTCTGCCCTTTTTCTGCCAGAATCAATCCATACAAACTGCGCCTGGGAAATAATCATCATCATCCATCCATGCCCAGAAAAAACTGCAGTGGACTAGCCCGTGGATCATGATTTGCTCGGAGACTCATCCTGATTCCTGAGCAACAGGTCAATCTTTGCCGCCTGGATCGGCGCCGAATGGATTAATGGATTACACCGTGGCAGCGTCTGTCTTGACCAGGAAGGCCTTTGGATCTTTCCAGCTCGGATCACTGGCAGCGAGATATGCCAGCGCAGCAGCTGGTCGACCATGCCAAAACGTTAATTGACAAGAAAGACAGACACACAAGAAAAAGTATGGAGATTTCTCTGGCGCCTCATTGCTCAATTTGGCCCATCTCGGCCAACGCTGGTGGAGAAATCACCACTCTTGCTACTCTTCACGACCGTTTTTTTTCTTCTCTTTCTTTCTGATCCCTTTTTGCTTTCGAGGGAATGAAACTGGCCCCACCCGTTTATTATTATTTAATTATTTTAATTATTATTATTATTATTATAGCATGTCAATATTCGCCGTTCTTTTCTTTTTCCCTTCCTCCCCTCCTTGCCTCCTGTACTATTAACGGTGTGAGTGTGTGTGGCATGTTGTCCTCCAGCCGCTAGTTCCAACGTTTCCTTCTTTCCTCCAGTTTTTCTTCGTCCCTGATTCCAATTGATCTATATACTGAAAGGTCGTCTATCGTGGGGTTTGGATCACACACCCCCCGGCAAAAAAATCAAATCAATCCCATTTGATTGATGACAGACGCGGCTGTTGGGCACCAACAAACAAACAGCACACTTCACATAGGGCTTGTTCGATGCCTTTTGGGTGATTGCCAGGATTCTGTGCAGAGTCTACAGATCCGAGGCACCGAATACTGAGCCGATACTTGCTGCAACCATACCTCCCATTGGGCATCCACTTGTTCTCACGATGTACTATATCCTCTACCTTGCGAGTATGTAATCTTTTGTTTGTTCTCTCCCTTCATGATGCCTTGATGGGTTGCTCCGATTGGAGAAAGAAGCGGTCTGGTCTTTTGTTTTGGGACCCTGCAAGCCGTTTGACTATGGTGTGCTTCATGTGTTGTTTTATCTATACCCTCTGTGATTTGCGAGCGTTTATCTCGGGGAATTTCGAATACCTATCGCCAGATATCTAGATCCAAATCGTGCAGTGTCCAATAACATATGTGTACAGGTCTCTGCCAGCGCCGCAAGTGGCCGAACCCGTCATATGAGCCATACGCAGCCTCATCCGGGTATACGTGCATTGTCCGTGTAAACAACCGCGAGTACCAGACGGATGCCATTTGTGAATCCGAGACCCTTGCCCGCGAGAATGCCGCCATGCGCGCCTACCTGATCTGCCGCAACTTCTCCGTCAACGACGGCATGTACCCAGCCGGCCATGACCATGGCGGCGTCGTGCAGGGCATTCCGGTGGCCATTGGCACTGGACGAAAGGGCCGTTACGGCGATGATACCGACACCTCCACCAGCGGAGAGAGCCGCAGCGGAGGAAGCAGCCCTGAGAGTTACGAGGGGGGCCGCCTCAGCCGGGATCGAAACGCTGCTGGTCCTTCCAGAGCTCTTGCGTTTGGTACTCGAGGATTGTAATCTGCAATCTTTGAAAGGTTGCGAGGTATACTCGACTGTCTAGGGAGAACATCAACGAGCGAAAAGAAAAAGAAAAGAACAAAGACAAGGGGAAAGATTATGACGTTACGACTTATGACCTGACATTGAATATCCGATAGATCGAAAAATGGTATTTGTACCGAGGAAGCGTGTCTCCCCCTGATGATGATTATGATTGTCGATTAGCGATTCGATTTCTGATTCCATAGATGGATGTGGATGATGTTGTGTTTTTCTTCTTCTTCTGCTTGATTATGACAGACTGTTTGATGTGCATGATAGCGATAATTCAGGTCATTATTTATCCTATTAAACCTTTTTCTCAATTCTTCTTGATGCTGTGCTGTTGACGACTCGTGAGCAGGATCTAATGCATGATCCTAGTGCTTATCACCACGTGATAGAACTAACCAGGATAGAAGACATTCTTTCATCAATTTCCATCCATTGCCAGGATTCTTCGTCTGGATTTAAATACCATCAACATACATTCCAACATCATATCCAATGTCACCAATAACCGATCGAAGCATGTTTGCACCAATTGCATCATGTTTGTCCTGTTTGTCCAACTACCCATAATGACGTAGGAGGTCCCCATCATTCCAAGAACAGGACAGAAGAAGGAGAAAGCTACACTGCCACAGTCGTCGTCGTGTCGCAGCCCCATACGCTTGTTTACATAGTATTACGCTCCTTACAGCTCACAGCTTGCCACCAAGAGCCTGGACAATGTGTACCGGGTTTATGATTCCTTTTAATCCTGGATTGATTGAGGGTTAAACGACACTACAACTTCACAAGATCAATTTACCTAGCTACTATATACAGAGTCCTATACGCGGGTATACGAGAATGCGACCCCTTATTCGAGCCCAGCTGGGCGTATCGGCATCAGCCCGGATACGTTTTTTCGGGACAGTCAGGTCTTATAATTCGGTTGTGTCGAGGTTGGCGTTTGGAGGGTTGGGGGTGAATGCGTTGGCGATTGGACGGAGGAGCTTTCATCAATTGAATGGGTATGCAAAGAGTGGGAATGCCAATGGAAGGCAGCATGGCGAAAAGTATCTGGAACGGCTCGAGGTGAAGGATGGAAGGAAACAGAAGGAAGGAAAGGAGACGTCGGATGCTATGGATCAGGGTAGGTAGATTGAAATTGAAGAAGATTCAATTGAAAGGTTGGCTAATGGGTGGCAGGCAAATTGTTGACGACGCCATCGAGACTTTTTAAACTTTTGATACCCTTGACTACTATTGCTCATGATCCGCATCATAAAGGTATGTACTCTGTTTCGTTTCAGGGAGTTGGGGAGATGCTAACTATATTGTTCTAGACGTAGAACCGATAGCGATGCTGGTCCACCCCCAACAACCCCTCTCATATCTCGAACGGCTCATTCAATCCGAAATCCCTCCAATAGAAGGAAAAGATGGGGAATTCCGACCGCCCGTGGTGTCGTTTATTGCCCTCCAACTGGAAGACGACTCCATCAGACCCAAACGGCCACTGTACGAAGAGACCGACGCCGAAGTACGCAGGGTAGCGGAAGGAGGCGAAGGCGGCGCAGGGCTGGCCAGGGAGCGACGAGCCGACGAGGAAGAGGCGGAAACGTACAGCTACCTGCGACGGTCCGAGCCCGGGGACAGAAGCAAAGAGAAGCGATTCGTGCGATGGTCGCAGTCGACGGAAGTAGGCGACTTTATCCGGGATGCCGCTCGAGGACGGGAATTCATCGTGACCATTGAAGGGGCGCCAGCAGGGCTGGGCCAGATCCGAGTGGCGGTTCCGTCCTTTGAGGAGCGGACGTATTTTCTGCGGATGCGGCTGAGGAAGATTTCGCAGAGGATTCAGAGAATTGCGGATATCAAGCATGAGTGTGATGCCTTGGCTCACCGTGGCGCCCAACGGGTGGCGATTGGGGGGTTTGGGGTCCTTGCATCCTGGTGGTTTCTGGTGTACAAACTGACCTTCGAGACTGATCTGGGATGGGACACGATGGAACCAGTGACGTACCTGGCCAGTTTGTCGACGTTCATGGGAGGTTACCTCTGGTTTCTCTACCACAACCGCGAAATCTCGTATCGATCGGCGTTGGATTTCACGATCAATGCGCGACAGAAGAAGCTTTACACGGCCAAGGGGGTGGACTTGCATTTGTGGGAGTCTCTGATTGTCGAAGGCAACGCACTACGGAAGGAGATTAAAGGAATTGCGGCCGAGTACGACGTGGACTGGGATGAGAGAGCGGACGAGCAAGATGAACGGGTGACCGAGGCATTAAAGCAAGAACGACATCAAAAAAACGGATCTAAACATGAGGAGGGCAAAGCTAAAGATGCCAATGATGATTGAACATTATAACAAATTCCAAGATGCACTACTGCGATTTCCACCCTCGATATCCTTCAGAGCGTCCCATTCCGCACGGGGTCATAGAATTCCTTCTTGGCCTGTGTATCGTCCGTCGTCTGTTTTGGCCGTTTTGGATCCTGGCCTGCAACATGTCAACCACTGTACCACAATGGCACATACACAAGGATTGCATACCTGAATGATGATTCTCATGGTCCTCCCCTTTTCTTCGATTCCGATTGTTGCGCACATCCCTGGACCGAAAGACGCTGTACAGCAGCCAACCCGCAACCCAATTCGGGCCGTGCTCACCACTGGTGTTACCGCGGTTAAAGAGCGGACGGGTGAGCGGGCCAGCATTTTGCCAGATTTCCTGGATGCCCCAGCGCTGTCGTTCGGGGCGAATGTGGTGCCAGAAGAAGGGAGGTCGGGTGTTGGGGTCGTATCTTAGGTTGTCGGTGAGATCGGAGGTATCTTGGTTCATGCGGTTGTAGACCATGATGGCTTCATCCTGTATTAATTAGCATTAGCATGTATAGTATGATATATAAATGTAGAATAGACATACTCTCATGGCACGATATAACTGTTCATGCTGAGGATTGTGAGAATTTAGCCCTAAGGCATGCATAAACTCCTCTTTGGAGACTCGAGGTCCTACAGCCGGCATGGTCAATCAAATCAAATCAAGTATCCAAAACTCGAAAGTCAAAGAAAGTAATCAAGAAGAGTGCCCTGCAAAACAAAAACAACCAGACAAAGGAAGACCGAAGCACACTTTATACCAACCCATCCAGCCAACAACGAGCTCGACAAGAACGAAATGGCCAGACCATGTAGCACAATACCCGCCTCGAAGGTTACTTACTTCTCTATGCAGGACCGTTGGGATGGCAAACATGATTGATTGTTGCGGTTAGCTGATCTTGGATGTTTTTTTGGATTGCTTGGGTTGTATGGAAGTGAGGGGATGGAATGTTGCATGGACTGAGAGTACAATATGATATTATGGTAGGAAGGATGGTTGAGGTAAACAGAATGTTGTCTGTTTGGTGGTTGTCGGCTGTTTGCTATATGTATGCGATGGATGGATCATGGCGTTTACATACCGTACATACTACTGTAAGTACATTCTTGTATACAAGAATCAATTCCTATTAAGATACCTATTCATAATTATCCCGTTTATTCCAGCCAGCCAGCCATCCTGTCAGTTGTCAGTCTGCAGAACCAACTCCCGTTCCAAACCCGCCTGCTGTGCAACGCTGTCTACAGCCGGAAAAGTTGCATCGCCAATAAACCCCCTGGTCCAAAGTAGAGTATTTTGCTTCGTTTGCAGTACTTTGTACTTACTCTGTACCTGTTGTTGTACTCTGTGTAGGTTGTGTCTGTCGAATACCCCTGAAGAACCACACACAAGATATCCATCCAATGTCATTTTCATTGTCATCCTGACATTGTCACTGTCATCCTCAGGTGTTGCAGCAGTTGTGCAAGGTCTGCGTTGTTCAAGCCCATCAGGATAGAAAAGTGAGGCTGGTTGCACATGCACATACATATGCTAGCAGGATCATTCAGTTTGTCGTGATTTGCTTTTTTGTGTTGCCGTTTGCCCGGGTGGGTTGACCCACCCTCATCTTACCCTTATTCCTTATTTCTTAAGCTGGATGGTCTTATGTTGATATGTGTATGTATGCTGGAGATTCATTGTCCTGGAACTGGAATAATTCTCTCGAGAACCGAACTCGGTCTCTCTCAGACATGAAACGCTTACCAATAAACACGCCAGAAGGGAATATGCATGCATGGCTGGAACAACAAAGCTCTAAGTGAGAAACAGCAATAAAAGAGAAAAATGAAAAAAAGATATGAAAAAAAAAAAAAAAAAAATAAAAGATAAAAGAAAAGCAACGCATACCATCTACCGCATATCACAAAACTTTGTCCATACAAGTTACCACGACAATCATGGCAAAATCTCAATGTGAGTATGCATGGCAGACATGACAGGCAGATGACAGGCAGATGAAGATTTTGGAGTTCGAAATGCTATCCATCCTGCGCCAAGTATGCGTGTTTTGGTCGAATCAAACTTCCCCTCACTTGTGGTATATCCAGATGATAAAATTCATGATCTAACTTGCTTCGCGTTATCGGACAGGATTTAGGATTCCTCATCGTAGTACCTGCGGAGGAACTTCTCGACCTCGTCGTAGTCCTTCCTGGCTTGTTCCAGTATCTTCTTGATGTGGTCCAGGGAGGTTTTCTTATTGGGCTCGTCCGCTGTGCCAGTCTCGTCCTTGCCGGCTCCACAGTGCTGGATCTTCTCGCATGCGTCCTTGACCTTGATTAATCCCAAAGTTGCTGACGAGCCCTTGAGGAAATGTCCGAGCGAAGAGAGGTCGGGGAGGTTTTCCGTTTTTCTAGAGAGTCAGCATCAGCTGCCCAAGGACAGAAAAAGGATCACTTACAATGCCTCGTCCATCTTTTCAAAAGTGTTTTCGGCCTGTTCAAAGAATCCAAAGACAATACCCTGGCTAAAATCCCGGTCGTCGTCATCATCGTCCATTTCTAGAATTTGCTCAAAGGTCGACTGGTCAATGCTGTCTGCCATATCGGAAAGCTTGGGGGGCTTGGTGGAGGTTTCCTTGGGCTACCAGATTGGTCAATGTCGAGTTCAAATGACTTTCAACGTGATTCAGCCACATACTGGGTCATTGACCACCTTGGTTGTAGTAGTAGGGGCCATGGTGAAATGTGATGTGAGAATAAGAGAGGTGGGGGAATAAGTCGTAGGCAGCGAAAGCCTTTTAGATCGTAGTCAAAAGATACAACTCTTTTTCGACTTGACGGTCGATGGGTATCACAGGTAGATTTTAAGGATTCCTCTTTTTAGGTCCTGCGTATCCAAATGCAGCCGTAGAACGCTTTACACTGATCTGTTGTCTCGAGTCCAAGTCAGTTTTGGGTTTTCACGACAAGAGAAAGATAGTAAAAAAAAAAAAAAAAAAGGCAAGTTACGGCAATATCAAATCCGGGGAGAGAGAGTCAAGGGTGGACGATATTGCCCTACTGGACATTACGAGGTTAGGACAGGGAGGGGACAGACAACCGGGATGAGATAGAGGATAGTGTATAATAACAGGGCAAAACAGATCTTGAAGGGTTGGTGATCACGAGATGAGGGGGGAAAAGACAAACAAGACAAAACAGAGGGGAGAGGATAGACAAACCCAGGGAGAGAGTCAGGTGTTGTGACAAGTGAAGAGAATGAGGCTGGAGAGGGGCTATAGGGAGGGAGAAGAGAGAAAAGAAGGGAAGATTGAATCACACAGAAAGCCACTGGGTCCACCGGGGGGGAAAAGGAAAACCAACGTGGATTTGGGGTCGGGATAGGAGGGGTAGAAGGAGAGAAGTGGGATACCTTTTTGAAATCTTTTCACTAACGAGTTGGGTATATGGAAGAATGGAAGAGGTGAAGGACGATCAGAGAAAAGAATTGGCAATAAAGGCTGAGTGGGGGATTTGTCGGTCTTTTTTTTTTTTTTTTTTTTTTTCCCTTTTCCCTTTTTCCTTTTTTAGTCCTTTTCCAGCCCTTTTTTTTTCTTTCTAATTCTCTAATATTTTTATTAACCGTTCAGCGCGCGAGTCGAGAATGGCTAAAAGTGGGAGGGAAAAAAAAAAAAAAAAAAAAGAGGGGCTTTTGGAGGAGAGAAAATGACTGGAAGAACGACGAAGAAGAGGAAAAGAGAGAGAAAGTGGGCTGTCCTGAGTGGGGAATTTCGTCACTTCAGTTCTTAAGAGTACATACACAGTAATGCTACATAGTGTTCTCTGACTTTCTCTTATTTATCTCTTCTATTCCTCCTCTCTTGTTCTCTTTCTCGTGATCGAATTCAACCGATGACGGGTTCATGTGGAGAAGGAGAAATGGATTAGGATTATCCTCCATACACCATCGACATTGCATTATATCCATGATCAATTTTATTTTTGTTTTATATCCATTTTTATAGTATATTTTATGTATATTCTTATCTTAATCTTTATATAATTTTGCATTCTATCTATATTCTATTCTATTCTTATGTTATGACCGACCGCTGACGTAGTATCCTCCAACCCGTCGATCCACAAAAGACATCATCGCTCAGATGATGGAACAACTGCAGCTGCACACGTGGGAAGCGTGTCATTCCCATCATCATCATCTTTCATTCTCTCTGCTTTCTTTTCTTCTCATCATCATCAAGGTTACACATCCAATGGGACACCACTCATTGCAGCCATCCTGGTCTGCTACTAGACTGCCACCATGACCGGTAGCGTCAAGCTAAATCCGACCCTGTTGACATCACCCCAAAAGAAAACCTCACCGGGATGACGACGGACTGCTGGTTTGTTTGGTAACAGAGCAGTTCTGGGCCTGCAGAGACCCTCCATTTTTAGTTTTTCTCTCACATTTTTCTGTGTCGGCCAGGAGCCTCTGAGATAATACCGCCTTTCTCTGCGCGGGGTTGTGACTAAAGAGAGGGGGATCCATGATAGGGGTGACCATGAAAAAACAAGTCAATCCACTGTCATGGATGAAAGATGGGGTGGGTATGCTTAATCTGTCTTGCCTTCATGTCAGCTATAAATATAACATCGATATAAAACATATTCATCCTCAATTTTTCAGGTGGATGCCTCCTCTTATATTCTCATTTTGCAATTTCTGTTTGTGAGGTCATGTTGGATGAACGGATGGTGAGTGTGGGCCCACCACTAGCAACCAATGATAATAAACCTATGACATCAGGGCGGGGCGCACTACGACCAACGCAGCCACCAATCCCCGGCAACCGATGACGTTGCGGGTCTGCGCCAAGAGCCCCAAAGCTTGGGCCGCTTTCAGGCACTCGTAAATTCAACAAAGAATGTTCTTTGCATTTTCAAAATCAAAGATAAAATAAACATAATCATAATCATTGAGAGTTCTGGTAACTAGTAGATTAACTCAGTCAGTGCAAGGATCTAGGCGAGTCTACCAGTTATATGGGGTGCGGTACTCCATATGGAATATGACATCAGTGCTTACTGATGCTCCAAATGGAGTAACAACCTCTTTGAGATTATCTGGCTCAGTTATGGCCTAATTATTCTGTTCAATCAGTTAACTGCTCTATCGGTTAGAGAGGATGTGCATGCATTACCCCACCTGACTGTTGTGGTTAGGGTATCAGTAGGTAGTATCAATCGCTATCAGGAGGTAGACTGATAGTAGCTGATATTACTGACTCTACAATCTGATAATACACTGACACTGGACGAGTATCATGCTATGTACTAAGGTACTAAGGTACTGTTATGTAGACATACTACCGACATACTGTAAATACGCGGTGTAGACATACTGTAGATACTGTCTGTAAGAACAACATTGAGCTTCAAATACGAAGCCGGCCTATTTACCTACTTAGACACTCTACAGAATACCTATAGATATGCAAAATAGCAATAAACTGAATGTCAATAATCGGCTCCTTACTGTTATTCCATGACGAATCACATGTTCAGATCTAGATCTGGAGATGCATTACATAAGCATCTCCCAACAAACAAACCGCGGCTTCCAACGATTCAACCAACTTTTGAGTCTCAATTTTTGCACTCAACCTCAATTGATGCGGCTGATGGGCGAGGCCTCTCTATAACTTCCTCTCTCCTCCTCTTCCACCCTCTCCTTTCCACTCAATCCTCTCCCACCAACCAGCATGTCCAAATCCTCCCCTTCAGGCCTCACAAAGGCCTATCTCCTCGCCTACAATGCTACTAGCTTCGGTCTCTGGGCGACATGCACCCTGCGCGCTGCATCTCTAATCCCCCTCCTCGCGCCCTCCGGCCACCTCCCCGCAATCTTCAACGCCATCTTTTCCCCCCTCCTCACAACAACCCAGTCGCTCGCCCTCCTCGAGATCCTGCACAGTCTCGTCGGCATCGTCCGCGCCCCCGTCTTCACCACCCTCATGCAGGTCTCGTCCCGCATCCTCGTCGTCTGGGGCATCATGTACCTCTTCCACGACCGTGGGGATGGAAACGGCGGCATTGTCGGTGGTGACTTTGAGGGGCTGGACTTTACCGCTATCACTTCCACGGGGCCCGGGGCGCAGCTCGGCGATTATGCGTTTTTGGGCTGCTTGGGTGCGTGGGGTGTGACTGAGTGCATTCGGTATGGGTTTTTTGCGTTGCAGGTTTGGGGGAGTGGCGTGCCGGCTTGGTGGACTTGGTTGAGGTGAGTTCTGATTTGAATTGAAGGTGTGAGGGTGATGTGCTGACGGTTTAGGTACAATACTTTCTACGTTCTCTACCCCCTTGGAATTACCAGTGAATGTATCCTGGTTGTCAAGGCGTTGGGGCCTGCTGCTAAGTTGCACCCTCTTTACTGGTGGTTCTTGGTAGCTGTTCTTGCAATCTATGTTCCTGGTATGTTGCTCAATTTTGGTGGTGAGGATAATACTAATTGCTCCAGGCTCGTACATTCTCTACACTTACATGATGGCTCAGAGACGCAAGGTTCTCAAGAAGAAGGGAAGAGCTGAGTAGATACTCAGGATAAAATAGATGGGCGGTGGTCAGGTGGACGAACGTGGGTGTATAATTACAATAATGTGGATATTAATTCATACTTAATATATGGTGTATATCAGTTACATCTCTTTCATAATATCCCCAATTGCTTTGGCGGCGAATTTCTTGCGCTCATTTTCTGGTAATTCCGCACTCATATCTAAATCATTAGCATACGGCTTCAATCTGAATCAGAGACATACCTTTAATAGCCTGCATCCGTAACATCAACGCCTCCATTGACTCGACTTTAATCTCATCATCTCCATCATCTTCATCTTCATCTTCATCAGAACTACCCCCATCCCCACCACCCCTCTCAATCGCCATTCTCAGCCCGACCATCTCCCGCTCGAGCTCGTTCACCTCAAGCCCAAACCCGGTATCATCATCATCCAGCCCGAGAAGATGTCTCTCCAGATCATCGTCTAGATTCCCCACGTCGGGGTCTTCCGAGGCCGTCCAGTCGTGCGTTTCTAGCACTTCTTTGATGCGCCGCATTCCTTGGTATTCTGGAGACGTCAGCACCACACACAATCACAAACACAAAACAATAAAACAGAAAGATAAAAGAAGAAAAAGAAGACATACCCCCATACCGATTCCGCCTCTCATCCTCTACACCCTTAGGATCCCAGCGCACAACCTCAAACCCCATCACCCCAATCTCATATAACTGATCTTCCCACCAGGCCACAGAGAACGGTTCCTCGCCGCCTTCGTCTAGACCCAGCCCCTCCTCTTCCTCCTCTGTAATACCCTTCTTATTCTTGTCTTCAGAGGCATCATCCCGCCCCACGAGAACAAGTAGACTGGCTACCTCACCCATCCCGCCTCGCTCTTCTTCGATTAACTCCTTCACGTCCCCGATTGCTTTGACTAGGTCTTTGATTCCGGCCACGTCGTCGCGGTGTGCGATATCTTTTTCTTCTTCGTTCGTGTTTGTCGTAGACTCCGGATTCCGGACTACAATCATAATACCCCCCAGCGCATCACGCACGACGCGGGCTTCGGCGCCGGAGAATTCCGTCTTCCATTGTGTGGGTGATGCGAGGCCTTCTTGGGTTTGTCCAGATGTAGGTGTTGGTGTAGCCTCATTCTCAAGCGGGATCTCATCAACCCAGATCGGGAGGTCGGTTTTGTAGTATTTTGTCGAGAGGCGGAGGGGTGGGTGCGTGGTGTACCCTGCGAAGGTGGGTTGCGCTTCGGTTGAGGATGAGGATGAGGTAGCAGTAGGTGGATTGGTGACAGGGACGCCGGTGAGGGAGTGTAGGAGGGGAGGGATAGTCGAGTGGGAATGCGAGGTTGGGGAGAGGATGAGGAGGCGTTGCGGGTTTGGGATTTGTTGTTGCTGGCCCTGGCCCTGGCTCTGTCCTTGGATTGGGTCGAGGTCGAGGTCGGGGGATGTCATTGTCGTAGGTAGATGGGTTTGGTATTCTGGTGGGCAAGTGAGTGAGGAGGGTTGGTAGGTGTCCAGACTTGGAGATGATATTTTGTTGCGGGGATCGAGGCGGAGAAAATGCCGGAGCTTAGATTAAGCCAGTCTGCATATTGATTGCAGCCAAGTCATGGTGAAGAATGTTCAATTTACAGATTCTTTACATCTACATATTACAGTCTTATTCTGTTGGTGGTTTATTGGTATTGAGTAGCTTGTACTGGACCCATAATCATATTGAGCCATCTCATCTGCTCGAGACAATATCAACCTAACCTGACACTGTAACCACATCTCCGGCAAAGAACAGTATTTACCATCCTATCCTCATATTGTAGCCATCATCCCCCATACGGCGCTAGCCACCCAGTCTTCCCACATGTATCAATGCCATAAAATCCGACAAGACTGTAAAATTGTAAGACGGACAGAAGGCGGGTATAGACGATCCCTCATATAATGTAAAGAGAAGAGAAGAGAAGATGAAAGACGAATTTTTCGGTCCCAATAATATCATTATTAAAAACGCCGACCAAAGTATATGTTGATGAGTATGTGTGTGAATTCACCCTCTTCTCTGTCCCCGAGCTCTTTGCACCGTGGCCTTACCACGAGCCAAACCGACACCGCGGCCGCGCTGGCCTCGCGAACGGAACATGGGGGCGTTTCTAGATGAGTTAGTCTAGCTCTTTGAGAGGTTGGGAAGGAGGGGAAAGCGGAGGGGAGGCTGGTGCAGTGCAGTGCATACCTCAACATATCTGGCACAATAAAGAACCTCACATGGCTTCCGCGAATGTAAACCTGATCCAAGTGCGACACGCGACCGTCACGAGCAGTGACTGTGATATCCTTGAGCTGAACGTTCATGTTGTCCTCGGCTGGAAGAGTCAGTCAGCATTTGATCTCATCGTCTTTCCCCCTCTCTCTCCTTTTATCAAATCCACCGGTTCAACATACCCTCAAGCAGCTTTCCACGGTACACAACTCCAGAAGTAATCTCCAGCGTCACAACGTGACCCTATAATAAGAAAAGAAAAGAGTCAGCAAATCCATCTCACTGCCGCGCAATGCAGCCCAGAAAAAAAGAAAAACCCAACACACCTGTGCCTCATTAAGAAGCTTGATCGGAATTCCGATCGTGCTAGTCAATTTACCCATTGTAAAAAAGAGAGCTTGTCAAATCCAACGGTCGAATGCGAAAACGGGCGCGTCTTTGTCGAGGAAGACGTGAGGGAAGAAAAAAACGAAAGAAGCCGAGCTAGTCGTGTCCCCCGAGTTCGATTATCCGGCCTGATAATTGAACGTTTCCTGGGTTTTGTAGTGGGGGTGGAGGAGGGATTGGTTTGGATGATGGACGTGAGGTCGAAGGACCCAAGGCGGAGAGAGAGTTTTGCGGCTCTGCTCCGCTCCGCTTGGTCTACTCTTCTTTGTACAGAGAAATGCTTGCTCTTGCTCTTATAACAGACGTTCATTTTTAATTCATTGATTATTCTTATCATGCATTGCTAATACCCATATACAATCTTTACCTTTGCATCATTATCCCACCCATAAATATACATACCAGTACATACACACGGACAAGGCAAAAAACACCAACATCATGACAAACACCAACCTCCGCGGCTTCAACCTAGCCGTACAAACCCTCCTCAAAAACCCACCCCAATTCCTCCCCCACCTCACCGTTCCAACCTTCACTCACCTCCCCGAAAACCTCGGACCCCATCTCACCACCACCACCGCGCAATCAGGCAGGAAAAGTCCCACCATCCGCGCCCTCGTCCTCGATAAAGACAACACCCTCTGCCCGCCAAAAACGACCGACTTCCCGCCGCAGATTATCGAGAAGCTGCGTGCGCTGCGCACGTCGCGCACCTCCCTGTTTAACCAGGAGACGGCACCGGATGCGATTTTGATTGTGTCGAATCGGGCGGGGAGTCATCCACGGTTTGAGGCGGAGGCGGTTGAGATTGAGGGGCGGTTGGCGGAGTTTAAGATTCCGGTGTTTCGGCTGCCTGAGGGGACGGAGAAGAAGCCGTTTTGTGGGAAGGAGGTTATTTCTTGGTTTCGGGAGAGGGGGGTCGTGACGAGACCGGATGAGATTGCTGTTGTTGGGGATCGGTTGGGGACTGATGTCTTGATGGCTGCGGCTATGGGGTCATGGAGTGTATGGTGTCGAGATGGGGTGTATGAGGGTGTTGATCCGAAGAAAGGGAGACCGGATATGAATATCCTCGAGAAGATGGAGATGTGGGTGGAAAGATATCTCAGGGAGTCCAAGGGATTCAAAGCGCCGTCACCCAAGAGGTGGGATTCCCAATAATTTGTACGATAGTTGATACCCGTGTACATTAGATCTTATAATCAGTCCATCATACTATGATCTGTAAATTTTGACAGTAGAAAATGAATCTTGATTCTGCTAAGTTTATATACTGCCTACCAGTCGTTCATTGATCAACTGCAACTGTACCATCCAAGGCAGAGCCCACGTAGAGGATATCTCAACTCCACCGAGAACCAGCCATGGAAAAGGCACTGGTACAGCAGATGTCAACCAGAAGACAGACGAGAATCATGAAACAGTACGAGTAGGAGACTCGAGCTCAAACAAATCAAAATAAAACAAGTTTCGATCACAGATGTGATTGATATGCAAACATGTCCTAACCCGCCGACCCAAAATAAATCAACAAAAAGGGAATCCAAAATTGAAGTCGCCATCTCAGTCTGACTTTCTGGCATAACCACGTTAAAAAGACCTCGACCAGACAACAAAGAAAAAATAATCAAATGGTCGAGGCGAGATCAGAAGAAAAACAACCGGAGCAGCCGGGGATATAAAATGGGGGAGAGAAATCGCTCAGGTCCAGCCCCAAAAAGAAAAGGGTATTCATACAGAAAGAAGAGAACAAAGGAGAAGAAAAAAAGTAAACCCATAACAAGGAAAACTTGGAGGCATATCTTCCAATCATCATCGTGCGATAAAAGATAGCCTAGAAAAATTCCACCTCGACGCCCACTAAAGGGCGCCTCCAATGCAGGTGGCATGACCTGCAGTGTCTAGTGGGATTTTGGTGTTGTCCGGTTGACGGATCAAAACAACCAAATGTCAAGCCCATCAATGGAAATGCCAGTCCGCATAACGGTGGAATGAAAATCGCCACAATGGGCAAATATAAAAGTAGAAGTGAAAAAGTCGTGAAAAGGTGAAGAGAAACCTAGACGGCTCATGATCCGGGGGCCATGGTGTTCGGGTCCACATTCTCCATCGGGTTCATGCTTTGGTATTCACTGTGGATGCTCGGCGAAGTCTGTCCAGACAATCCGTGCATGGGAAGTTCAAAGTTGGTGCCCTCGTATCCCATGGTCGCAGGGACCGAGTAGTTGACATTTTGCTTGGGGTACATATCACCCATCGACATACCATCATCGGTGAAGGCTGACTGGGGCTCGTTTCCAAAACCGTACATGTCCTGCGAGGTGTGCGGGATGTTGGACAGTGGAGGCGAGTGATCGGCAATCATGGGGTCTGCAGCGCTGACATTGGAGTATGGGGAAGCTGCATGGTTGCCAACGTTGGAAGAGTCGACAGATGATGAGACGAACGATGGGATATTGAACTGGGCACCCATGCTTGGGGCAACAGGGGTAGAGTCGCCGGGCGCAGCGCTGGTGAACATTGATGGGCTGGCAAAGTCAGATGGAGAAGCGGTTGTAGCAGACATGGGGTGACCTCGAAGGTCGAGTCCATACGCAGGGGAAGTATCAACCCGCAGGTTCATAGCCAGGGGATGAGCTGACTGGGGAACTGGCGCATAGATGCCCGAATCGGCCTCGCTGTACTGAGCGGGTGTTTGCGGCATGTTGTACGAGGGAAGCGGAGGTGCCTGCAGAGTCGCGAAGTCAATGGCCACTGGAACGGAACGACTTCTCTGGCGCTTGTGCCCATGTCCACGAGTGGGGTGCAAACCGACGCTGGCGTGGTTGTCTGGGTACATGCTCATGAAGGGGTGAGCGAAATGGTTGGGTTGAGAAGCCGGGCGTTGGATGAAGGGTGGGGACATTGGCGGGGGCATCGCAAAGTTGTTGTACGCCATGCGGTTCTGGAAAGATTCCAAAGATACCAACTTGGCCAGCTGAACGCTCAGCACCTTGGGGTGGCCCCCAAGATGGTGGACCATGATTTGGCTCGCCTGCTGATCCTCGGTGAAATCACCACACTGGTAGAAGCCGCCAGAGTTGGAAGAATCCATGTAGAACATCGGAGGTCGGTTCAATTCCACGACTAGGCCGCCGGGCCTCGGGGGCGCGCCGTTGGGCTGGGGGCCTTGATCACCCGACTCGAGAGTGATGTTCTTGATGGCGGAAAACGGGTACTCGATCTTGTAGCCGGCCGAGTCGTTGTTGATGTAGTAAGTCATACAGGCCTTTTCGGGAGAGTAGAAAACAACCAAGTCCATAGCGTTTTGTCCGATGCGGCGCCAGCTACCGACGGTCAAGGAGCGGCAGGTAAAGTGGTGGATCACTAAACAGTCAGTACAAACTAATGTCTATGGTTTCAGGTAAACATACCAACTTTGCCAGAAGGCGCAGACTCGCTGGGATAAACACCGTTCGTTCCATACCCCCCAGTGCGACCAAAGGGATCTCTCGCACCAGGTTTGCTTGGATCGAACTGCATGGCCAAGTATTGACGCATGGACTCGGGAATCGAGTCGCATCCTTCACCGGTTTCAATGCTCTTCTTGGCGAGCATCTTGATCTTGGCCCGTCTGCATAAATCAGTTAGCCAAAACAGTCGACGAAACAGGAAATAATATGAACGCACCGGTTCTGGAACCAGATCTGAACGGAGCGCTCAGTCATGTTAATGTCCTGAGCGATTCTCTCCCGGGTGGCTGCCGTGGGAGTGGGGTTCTTGTTGAATTCCACCTCGAGGGTGACAAGTTGGTCCTGGGTCGCCCTTTGACGCTTGTTGTTCTTTTGCTGTTGGGTCAAGGTGCTCTTCCGCGAAGGCCGACGTACGGCAGACGACGGCGCGGTGGTGACACTCGACATGGAAGGGGACGGGGTAGAGGTCGCGGACGAGGACGGGGTCGCGGTAGGGCCCCTCACACTGGAGGAAGCCGACATGGTCGATGGGTCGGGGGTGTCTGTCGAAGACATCGTTTGCATTGGAATAATTGATCAAAAGATGAAAAGGAAAACAGATGAAACCTGATTCCGAAGGAAAGGTTGACGATGCGTGACGATCCGGCCGACAATTGTAGATAGGTTGGATGGGGGTGATGTATCTCTCGAAGCAGCCTCAAGCGCGAGAGAAGAGGGGATGAATCAAACGAATGACAGCGCTGTTAGACAAGGGAGTCGGAAAGAGAATCGAGTCCAATGTCCTAAGTGCAAGGCAGATGACGATGGACTGATCGCGTCGCAGAGGCGTTCAGACCAACGAATTGTAGAAATATAAAAATAAAAAAAAAGAAGCTGACCTAGGCAGCTTGGGTGGTAAAAATGTTGTTCTTCGCCAACGTCGGGACGAGTGTAAATCCAGTTCCAGAATTCCGGGGAGGGAAAAAGAGGGGATCGGGATCGAGGCGCGATATAAGTTTAAAGGTGAAACGAGAGCGCGAGGTCCGTGGCTATCACGAGATATACCGATCGAGGAACAGGAGGGGTTGGTTGGGTTGAATTGAGGGGTGGGAGGGATCAATATAGACACCGTCCAGCAGGAAGCGAAGAGCGCGATAGTAGATGATACTAGTAGAAAGAGCGTGGTAGGACCGTCGTTGAAAGAGTGAAACGAACGGCCGGGTAGCGAGCGAAGATAAAAAAGTAAAAAGAAAGTAGAAGAAGAGAAAAAAGCGAATGGAAATGAAAAGAATGAATGAATGAATGAGATGGGGGGGTTGGATGGGGGGGAGGAGAAAAAGAAGAGGAGGAAGAAAGGAAGGAGGAGAGAGAAGAGAGAGAGAGGAAAGGAGAGCGAGAGAGCGTCAGGAGGAGAGAGAATGGGGAAGTGCAGCAAAGGGAATAGTGGGTGGCAGTTCCTGTGCCTGTTCCTGTTCCTGGCCTAGTCTTAGCCTGTTTGGGGCTAGTCGAGGCTAGGGCTAGTACTAGAGCAGTTAGCCTGCGGACTAGGGGGGGACTAGGCCGTCGTGGGGCTGGACTTTTCTTTTTTTTTCTTTTCTTTTTTATCCTGGAAGAGAATATTGTGATGCTATTATTTATTTATTATCCGCTGAGGTTGGAGTATCAGCAGTGAATAGTATCATGTATCAAGCATGGAGTTGTTTGTTTATGCTAATATACAGCTCAACCCCATACTCCCGGCCTGGCATGATCCTCGATGCCGATGCCGATGCCAACAACAAAACAACACGACAAACACCGTGTTTTGGCCCCTGCATCCTGCATCGATGCTGGCTGCCCAATTGTTCATGCTTAGTTAATCAAGTCCTGCATGTTTTCCTCGTATGTACATCCAATTATCCATCGAGGAGGACATCATCAGACAGAATATGATACATCCACCCCCCCTCCATGAGTCCAACGTGACTGTCCAACGGTTTGGGACCACAGTTTCAAGTGCACGTTGTCTCGTGCATGGCAAATGTCACACCCATCTCTATATACAGAGACTGTACACAATCCCATTATGTCCTACCTTATTGTCCTATGTTGTCCTACAGAGACTCAGAGTAGGTACTCTGACTGACCGCAAGAACAGCTACAGCCGTTTATCCATTTGCCCGCATACCGTTACCAACCTAGTGGAGCACGACTAATACAGAATACAGTCAGTCACACGAAAAAACCAAGGCAAATCCCCAAGCAAAAAAGCAAAAAGTCAAACACCTGAAACCACTAAAAAAGGCAGCCACACTGACACACTCTCACCAACATACAATTCCACCCTGCAACGGGAAAAGCCACCAAAGTCTACTCGTTCAGAACTGCCCGGTTTTTCCTCTCCCTTTTCCACTCTTACACACTCCTCTCCCATTCCAGCCAGTAATAATCCTCGCTACTAGCCTCAGGCCATCGGTTCCAGTTCCAAGCGCTTCCAAAGCCCCCTCGATCCAGGTACCCGCTGTCCGGGCGTGCGCTGATTGGTTCGCTCACATGACAGGCCTTGTCCGGGTGGGGGGGAGTGCCGTCGGGTCTGGGTCCGGCACTCAGGTCGTCTGCTTACTACTCCAGTACTCCGTACATAGTACTATCGATATTAATTAATTGCCTTAGGAAACTGGGGTAGTAACTGGAGATGATATTGATCGACTATAAAACAAAAAAACAACACACTCTTAATAATACCCTCTATACTCAGTCTCACTCTCAGTCAGTCTATTGCTTCCAGTCCTCCGTGCCCTTACTGTTTACTGCAAAAACCAAAATCTGTAACACTCATGATCCGTGCGCAAGCCTCCCCCCTAATTGGCCACCACGAGTCAGCCACACGAGTGGCTCCACTCCCGTTTCCCTTCTCTGTGTCTGTCTCCCCTTGTCCATCCAAGTCGGTCCATCCTTTGTCACGGGAATCGCGGATTCACGGATCACAAGAAGCTCTCCCACCTGCAGGACCCAGTTGGAAGCCAATAGTCTGAGGGCCTGGACAATGCGTTGGAACTTGGTACCTTTTTTGGAGCCGATCTATTTATATATCCTACGCGACAAATGACAAAGAGGTAAGGTCGGGTCGTACTGACCACTGAGAAAAAAAGTAACAAAAACAATCATCTTGTCTGTGGGATCTCCCCGTCTAATAGTCTATCATATAAAATACACATTCAAAACAATGACACTGGAATAATGCCAATATCCAAACCTGATCCATACATCAGGTTTCTCCTGTACACCATCAAAAGTGAGAGACAAACTCGAAGGGGGTATTCCCAACGCCGTCACGCTTGAAGAAATGAGAAAAAAGAAGAAGAAGAAGATAATACAATACACATTACACAAAAACAGTAATATCACTTCAGGTTGCCCTTCCTGATCGATCCGAATCCCTTTGTAAACAGCAATTCGTGAATCTCAACCGACCGTCGCCGGGACGCTCCGCCCTCGGCCGGAGATGTAGGAGTTGTCACTGTCGTAGTCGCCCCCTTCCGATATCCGTCCTGCTCCACTGGCTCCATCTCGACTTGTTCTTCTCCGGTCTTAGTCATGACCCGAGGTCGGGCAAGCAGTTCCTGCACTTGCCGCTCGCGCGCTTCCATCTCCTCCTCTTCGCGCGCCAGTTCAAAGCTGGGCTTCTTCTTGCCGTGGTCCCAGCCCTGTTGGAGCTCCGACGCGGCCGCCTCCTCGAATCGCTTCCGTATATCCAAGTCCTGCTCGTACTCCTGGAAGACGTCCACGTCTGTCGGGAAGAGATTCGCTCGTACGGCGCTCACAAGCATCTCAAACACAATCACGGCTACCACGATCAGTAAGAGGACCACCCAGAACGACAGGTCACGGCCGGTATGGTTCAGGAAGTTGCTAATCACATGGTACACGCCCTTGCCTGAGCTCATTGTGTACCGAACGGACAGGATCATGTTCCACAAGAACCACCCGCCTACCGAAATGACAAACACAATCACCGATAAGATCGTCTTGTTGTGCACCTCCAAGAACTGCAGTTTGGTGTTGATGACGATGACGCATGCGGTGAAGCACATAAGACCCAGTGAGAAGATGTCGTTGTCCGAGTTGTTGTTGAGCGGAGTACCATAGAGACTGTACATCACAAAGTATACAAGCATGGCTTCGCACGTCGCCATGAAGGTCCAACCGAGATACAACCGGATGTTAAACCCATCATTCCGCTGGCCTTTGGTGTACAGCTCCGGGACAGCTAGAAGCGTGGACGCTGACAGATCCTTGGTGAAGATCCCGAGGAAAATAACCGCTAGCGAGGTGAACAGCGTATTGAACATACTTAAACTCCATGACTCGTAAATGCTGGTTCCCGTGTAACCATTCCACCGCTGGTAAAGCGCCTGGGTTAGGTAGAACAACATTTCCTTCCAGAACGTTCCGAGAGTATACTTGCACGCACGGATGTAATTCCATCGCCCGTGAACGAGAAGCAACTTCAGAAGGAACCGGAACTGCGCAATCGAATAATCAGAAATGCGGGCTGCCTGCAACCCTTCTTTTCCGGTAATACCAATGCCCACGTGCGCTTCCTGGATCATGGCAATGTCGTTTGCTCCGTCACCAATCGCCAGTGTCACTGAATCCTTGACTTGTGTTCGAATCGATTTGACCAGGAAGGCCTTTTGCTTCGGACTGGCACGGCAGCAGATGACGGAATCGACAAGAATGGCAAGATTGAAGAACCGGACGCGCAGGGTGCTATCCGACTCAATCATCGTAAGGGTCTGCCCATCAACCACCACCACCGAATGCGCCACAGTGCCCTTTGAGATATCCGCAGTCAGCTTCACCATCGACTGCTCAACATCACCGGTTTCATGGTCGAGAACGACAAGAGTCGAGTAATCCTTGACCAAGCGGCATGAGTGTCCAACGTTGATGGCTGTCTCTCGCTTATCACCAGTCAACATCCAGAGTTTGATGTTGGCTCGTCTCAGCTTGTCAATAGCCTCCGGTACACCCTTCTGCAACTTGTCCTCAATAGCCGTGGCACCAGTCAGCTCCAGCAGTTGCTCAATCTGCTCGCCGACCTGTTCGATCTTTTCTTGTCGGTCAACCAGGCTGGTGCTGGCTTCATGGTACGCCTTCTTCCAGTTGTTGTATGCCGATTCGTCTAGGAAGCGGTGACCGTAAAGGAGCGTCCGCAGACCTTCCGTGGCGAAGTCATTCAGATGCTGGAAAGATCTCTCAAAGACAGCCGCCTCATTCACCACCAAACCCTCCTCAACCAGTTCCTCATACTCGTCATCGTGAACGGAGCTTCCTGAGTCCGAAAAAGCGGCCGAGTATCTGCTCAATTGAGCAGAGGGCCGCGGGCTGTAATACTCAGCGTCATTTCCCTTCGTCAAAATACCTCCGTCTGTTTCCCGGTCTCGCAGCCAAACATCAATACTTTCCCGCAAAGCGGACACACGCTTTCCAGAAACGCTAGACCGTCTGCGCGACATGCTGGGCCGGCTATAGCTGGATCTCACCCCACTGTCCCTTCGGCTGTGGTACTCGCTGTTACGTCTGATAACTTGATTTGCCTCGGCTGCCTTGCGTTTGCTAGCGCGTCTTTCGATCTCAACCGCTTTCTCTTGGGCAAGCGATGAATGCTTGAGCAACTTCATCAAGACACTGTCAGCGCCTTTGCAGAAGACACAAATGCGTTGATCTGGCATGCGAACGATAACAGACATCCTCTTCCGTGCGCTCGAAAATTCGATGACATCCATAACTTCATAAACCTCATCACAAGATGGCTCATCCGGTCCACTCGGGTAGGTCCGGACGGTCACCGTATTCGACTGTCGATCTTTAACGAGGTATCCAAGCTCCTGTGCTGCCATGACTAAAGCCAGCTCGTCAGGCGACGATGCTTGGTACGAGATGTCTCCAAGCTCGTCAGTCTCGGGAATGCAGGTATGGCACAAAGCGATAGACAGCAGAAACATCTTGGCCTTGCGTGCAAAGACAGTGTAAGGTTTGCGTTGAATATACTCCACCATATCAATTGTGTTGTAGGTGGTCTTCTGGGGTCTGGATGTGGAACCAGCCACGCCCATAGTCCCAGAAACGTTCGAAAGCCTTCCAAAGGCACTCCGAGCTTGAGAAGCGTTAGACTTGCGACCAATGGCCTTCTTGCCCTTGGCACTTCGTTTCTTATGGATCAGCTTCGCCCGGTCTCCCTCTTTGGCAGCCTCTTCGCGCAAGTCAAAGTCGTGAAACCATGCAGTACCGGCGACACTCATTTTGCGGAAGCGCATCGTGTTGTTGGTGAGGGTACCAGTCTTGTCAGAGAAAATATAGCTGACTTGTCCGAGTTCCTCGTTGATGGTCGACGTTCGCGCTTCAAGTGGGGTATCCGTTTCCTCATCGTACATGTCGATGTCGTTCATCAGGAACATCTGGACAACCTTGACAATTTCCATACTCACATAGAGTGAGATCGGAATCATAGTGTTGAACATGATGAGGAAGGAAGTGAAAATGGGACCATAGCTCACACTTGCCTCTTGGAGATACCAGGAGTGAACTTCAACATCAGCAGACCAGAACTTGTATGCAATAGTACAAGCGACGGCCAAAGCAACGACGAGACACACAATCAGCATGACAACGCGGTTGACCTTGCCCTGGAGCGTGGGAGATTTGATCCGGGGGTTCTTGTTGGCATTCATCCGAATCTTGCACTCCTCGCCGGTGTAGATGACCATGCCAATTGCAAGTTCAGTGTTCCGCAGGATACTTCCACGGTAGACGATTTCATTGTTGGTCAATGGCAGCTTTTCCTGTCCAGCAATGGTCACATTTCCGTCGAATTTGTACAGATCGAGGTTCGGGTCTTCGACGGCAAAATGGATGTCGGTGCTGCAGATGTCCTCGACAGTCGAGCACACCTTGGAAACGGGTTGACAGGGCGATTTGTTCTTGAGGTTGGTCTCGCCATCAAGAGCCATGGTCTCGATGTAGGCCACTCCGTTGGGCCCATCCGCGTGTAAGAGAGCGATATCCGCGGGAATAGGCTGATCCCGCTCCAATTTAATGACATCGCCGACTTTGATATCCTCCCATTTGATCGAGGTCCAATCCTGGGAATCACTCGATTCGGACGAGTTGTCCTTGGCCGATTCCGGGGCTCCAATTTGACTGCCCAATCGTAAAACGGAAGCGTAGCGATTGTTCTCTTCCTTGTCCAGACGATACCGACGCCAGTCGTCAAATCCTTCTTTGCCCATGGAGATACCCACGAAGATCAACAGGGGAACGATCGTTGTATAGGTACCCGTTGTACTCAAACCAGGAATCATCTGCAGAATGGCGACGACCAGGAAATAAAAGTTGGCAAGTTTGGTGAATTGCGCCCAGAACTGTCGCGGGAAAAAGCTCCAGAAGCTGTAACGACTGGACCGAATCCAATTTTCGATGTAAGGCTTCCCGGTGCGCTCATCGATCAGCACATCGGTGCGTGTGGGGTCAAGATCAATATGGCGACCATCTTTGCTAGGTGGGATATCCTTGATCCGCAGAATAGTCTTCCGAACAGCCTCGAGGGCATTGTTTAACCGGTCCACGATCACTGCAGTGGCAGCCTTCTTCTTCAGCCACTTCTCGTGCGAAAGAGTCGTGAAGAAATGTCTGTCATCCTTGAGACCATCCGAGGGGTCAGAGAAGTATGTAGAACCGCCATCCTTTGAACTAGACTCGACGGTGGTGGTCGGTGCCACGGTTATTTGATGCTTCTCATCTTCAGACGACCGCTGTGAAGTTCCAGCGGGAACCTCTTCGACCGGCTGAGGGACATTTGTTTCCTGCAACTCCACCGCGCCTGGGGATGTGGGAAGACCCGGAGATGTCGGGTCCGGGGATATAGGAGGGTGGAGTGGGGAAGTAGGAGGAACCGGAGAAGTCTCCCTCGACTGGGTCTCGATATTCTTAGCGAAGATCGTCCGACGAAGCGAATAACCACGATTGCGCGATCGGGAACGACCCGTTTCAGGGTTCTGCGGCGATGGAGGAGAAAGCATTGTATTCGGGGAGAGAGGCGAGGTAGGGCCACGTTCTGGAGACCGGCCAGACAGCGATCGAGCTTGCGGAGGGGCAAGGTTAGTATTGACGGTCAACCCTCTCGAAGCCGTCCGTCGATGTCTCTCCCGAATCGTCTGTCTGGGGTCCTCCGTCGAGTCGTCTTCGAGATCCACCGAAAAACGAACATGCTGCTGTTGCGAAGCTCTCCGCCCCGAGTCGGAGAGTGTTCGGGAAGGCGAGATGGAGGGGCGTCCTCCCCCACCAGCACTGAGGCCATCCTGCGACGGCACTGAATTCAACGACAGACTCCTAGGCAATTGTGGCATGGGTGTTGTATCCCCTGTCCCTGTCCCTGTCCCTGTCTGAGTCTGACCTGCGTCTCCTCCCTGCGGAGTCTGATTCTCCTCTGGGGAAGAAGCTCCATTATGCGACATTGCGCCAATACCCTCCCAAGTAGATGCGGTGTAGTTCCGGTGTCAGTCGTATCCAACACTGACTCTTCCACCTCTTGTTGAATACCAATCCGGGGGAATAAACGAAATCGCACGGTGTGGTTGTAGCAACGGTTGGTATTCGGCCTGATCTAAGACATCATTCGAACCACATAGACGGGAATGAATCCTTTTCTTTTTATTCTAATAATCTTTCACCCCAACAACACGTCGTCCACCATTTGCTGCAAATAGTTCCGAGTCGTCGATTTGAAGGGACCGGAAGGTCGACGGTAGGCAAGGCGACAATATTAAAATGAAAACCAACTGGACCAGTTTTTGTCCGCGTCACCTCCAACCAAACGACAGTCGGGAACCAAAGCACGAAGAAAGGAAAAGAAAAAAGCGGAGTAAGTAATTAATTAAACAGAAGAAGAAATAAATAAACAGATTAATTCCTGTACAAGAAAAGAAGAATGAAACAAAAAACGAAAAAGGGGAGGCACAAAGCCTTTTTTTTTTTCTCTCTCTCCCGCAGACGGACGACGGTTGAATGAAGGCGGCCAAAACGTTCGTCGCTCTTTAGTTCTGCTGTTCTTTTCGCGATGGCCGAATGCGGCACGATGCCCGGATGGGGAATAGCGGGCTTGGCAGGCTGGGATTAAAGAAGAGATCGAATTGATAGAGAAGAATAGTATAGAATAGAATATAGATACAGAAAGAGAAAAAGAAGAGAAGAAGAATCGAAATAAAATAGAATAAACTTGTCACCAGGGTCTACCGGTCTGGCCACCGACAAGAAACCAGAGTCTGGACATTGGGTGTGTGGATCCATAATAATACTTACAGCCTACACTTTAATCTCCATCACGGCCTTTTTCCCCAGTCTCAGACAGATGACCCTTCTGCGCATTCTTACAGGCCATTCGTCCTGATAAACTCATCAACGTCTTACTGTGTTCGTTTGCGACGTTTTTTCTTTCGCTCAAACCGCTCAGGCTGATTTTGAAACCTCAATGTCCAGTACACAGCCCCCTCCAAATAAAACATAGAAAAGAAAAAAAAAAAGAAATAAGATGAGATGAGATAGACTCCAAGGCAACCCACAGAAGGATCAAAAAGCAAAAAACGACCCTGGTTGGCAATGAATGGTAGCGCCAGCCCCAGCCTTAGTCGCCCTTTTCCATCCAGACAACAATTTTGGCTCCATCCAGAGTCTGTCCCCTTCTGACAGGGGTTTACGCAGCCTTGTAAGTGCCATTGGGTCGACTGAGATGCTCTTCCAAGGACGCGTGGTGGTGGCGAGGCAGAGCGGGGCTTGTCAGAGTCCGTGTCCGTTGGAGATCGTCACCACGTTGGATGTGCCTGTCTGGTTCTTCACTTGCCACTGTAGCAGTGTAGTAGACTTTTTTTTCCCCCTCTTCTCTGGAGAAGGCATCAAAATTCTCAAAGCCATACGAATAGTGATACGATAATGTACGCATCTGTGTAACCGCTCTTGGCTAGTCGGTTCCTACGTCATTATACGGCCATTATATGATTATTGTCTTTTAGCTTCATGATGGTCGGCTAACTATCACTTGGGACGATTTAGGCAATCCCACCCACTCCTGCTATCCGAATCAAGCAGGCTATTACTCCGTCAGACCTATAATTTAAGCATAACGCAAATCAAGGCACATTCGGTCACTAATCACATAAATGTCTATAATGACATGGCAGTAAATCATCCTTTTCAACTGGCCCTTCACAATTCATGCTAAAATACATTGCAAAGCAAGGATCCCAATCTAACTATCAAAAGGTGCAAATGTCATATCTCATCCCTCTAGTAGCGAGGCGGTGCGGGTGGCTGTCCATAGTAACCCCCCTGTGGAGGATATCCTCTAGGAGCACCTTGTGGCGGGGGTGCGCCGTATCCGCCATACTGCTGTGGTGGTCCGCCCTGGCTCGGCGGGTAGGGTGCTTGACCATAACCGCCGGGCGCTGGGCTGTACCCTCCTGGCTGCTGGTAGCTGGGACTGGGGGCCGGGGGCTGGCTGTAGTATCCCGGTTGACTGTAGCTCGGCGCCTGGCTATAACCGCCACCACCATACGGGCCAGAAGGAGGAGCACCCGGAGGAGCACCCGGGGGAGCGCCAGAGGGCATGCCAGAGGGAGGTCTAGCAGCACCAGCGGCCTTCTCATCCTTGGTATCATACGATGAATCAATTGCTCCGAGCATCAACTTGGCGCACTAGGAAATGATCAGTCGGAGTCCTTGCATAAACAGGATATATGCTTACCCAAAGTTCACGGGTCAGATAGACCGGAGGGTTGGCCCGTGACATTTCATCTTGTTCGACCTCAAAGTCTATACTCAGTTAGTACAGTACCGATGAAGAAAGAGATCGAAAACATACTAGATGTGCAGTCAATCAAGCTACCAATGCTGGGATCCTCATCGAGGCTACCGAGGAAGTCTCGCGCCTTGGTATCGTTTCCAACTTGACTGAATTGGAACGAAACAGCACCACGTCCATACCGGGTTCGTGACAGCTCGCTGATTGTGTAGTGGATGGAGTTTGCCACAGTGTCATGCGGCTCTCCTGCAGGCTGTCCGTCGGTAATGGTAATAACAAGAACCGGCTTTTCCAGGCGGTTCGCTCTGGCGGGACCCAGAACCATCGGGTCGAGAACCTTGTTTCTCAGACCCGATCCCAGGGGAGTCAGGCCTTGGAACCGGACACGTGAAACGAGCCTGTTCACATCTTCCACGTCACGGATCCCATCGCCTGTCTCCATGGAGTTCATGAACCGCACGGAGATACCATCCTGGTCGAAAGTCGAGGCTGCAGTTGCAACAATGCCGATGATCTGTCTAAGCTGCTCCTTTCTGACTCCCTTTTCTTCAAACTCGATGGAACCACTGTCATCGACATACAGAATCACATCAAACAGAGAGAGCTTCATGACATCCATCGCGACCTCTCCAGGCACAGACCATTCGTGGGTCAACTTGCTGACCTTGGCGGGCGCATCATTGGCCAGTCCTTGGAGCACCCTCTCCAGCTTTTCTGGGGGATAGAAGCACTGGAGATTCTTCTCCTGAATGGTCCCGACCAAAAGCTGTCGGTACGCAGCTAGCTGCTGCTGAGTGGCAGGAGCCGGAGCCGGAGCTCCATATCCAGCGCCCGGAGGTCCCGATGGCGGGGGCGGCGCTGGACGCCCTTGAGCACCGGGATAAGGCGAACCCTGAGGCGGATAGGGCGAGCCCTGAGGGGGGTAGGGCGAACCTTGTTGAGGATAAGGTGACTGTCCCTGTAAGATTTGTTTCCGTTAGTATGTAAAGTATGCGCAGCGAAAGAACGATCAATCAAATCAACAGCAGCAGCAGCAGAAAATATCAGGGACAAGTGTATACATAGAAGGGTTGCTGAGGCGGGTACTGAGGTCCAGGAGCTCCATAAGGTTGGCCTTGGGGCGGGGGCGGGGGAGGTCGTGTATAGCCCTGCTGAGGTTGTCCGTACGGAGACTGTGGCGGATACTGGGCCTGTGGAGGGGGATACTGAGCCTGTGGGAACCCTTGTGCTGACGGAGAAATCGGACTGTATGGAGACTGCGGATAACCACCGGGCGACATAGGCTGTGCAGAGCCGGGGCGTCCAGGATAGGTTGGGGTTGGCGCGGGCGAGGGCGAAGGACCCGTCTTAGGAGGGACCGGGGGTACACCGTAAGGCTGGTACTGCTGCGCCGGCGAAGCGGGATAGGGCGACTGTGCCGACCCAGAACGGAGCTGAGGAGGGTATTGTTGGTAATAATGCCGAGACATGATGGCAAGATGGCGTCCAGATCACAAGTCGAAGAGCGCCGCCAGCCGATATCCACGATTGAATTGAGATGATGAAGAACAATGATGATGAGGGGCAGGGAAAAAAAAAGGGAAAAGAGAAGCCAAGCAGGTGTGGAGCAATCAAAAGAACCAAGGCTTTATTTTCATTCGATGGAAGGCAGGCAGGGTGCAACAGAAAAGATGTGAAAAGGACTGCTTACCGGGCCAGGTGGACCCTGAGCAGAAGGCGCAGGGGATCCAGGATACGCCTGATATTGTTGCTGTTGCTGTGGCGGAGTTGGACGATTCTGTTGACCTGGCTGTAGAGTGATGTCAGCGAGTGAATGATTTTTTTTTTTTTTTTTTGATTTTTCAGTGTTTGATGAGGGGCAGGAGATTCTCACGTATCCACCAGGCTGCAGCGCTGACGGAGGGCCTCCAGTGTAGCCGGACGGAGGAGCTCCTCCATAGACGCCCGAGTTGTTGCTCATGTTGGAGTTGCCGCTGGCGTTGGGATTGGCGTTGGCGTTTTGACTGGCTGCGATCTTGGATGCAAACTAGAGATGATGCAATGGTTAGAGCCGGCCCTAGGATATGATCTTGTTTATTTTGCGCTGACTGTCGAGAAGCTGACGACGCGGGGCAGACGCGGGGCAGCAAGGCGTAAGGACAAAGAATGAGGGAGTTGGGGATGGGCAGACTTACCCCCATGGCTGGAAGAGATGATGTTCACGATCTTCTTGTCAGCTGGTAGATGACGGAACCAAAGAATAAAGAAGGGAAGATGGGAGGGGCGATAGATGAATATTAATAGCAGGAGATGTGGATGATGACGACAAAAAAAGCGACGAACTCATTTTCAGGTGGACTGGCGATGACTAGGCTGTCAGGAGACCCGCTTTCAGATCGAGGTTGATTAGATGATGCTATCCAAACAGGCCAAATATATTATTATTATTCATGCAGAATCATGTCAGCTTTAGATGATACTTCTAGAAGATTGCCCTGCATACTGATACTCAAGTCTGCTCCTTAATTAACCACGTACCCTTCTATTTTTAATTTCCAACCCCCCCACTCCGATCGATAACCATAACCATGTACTCCATAGTGGCTCACAGGGCTCGACGATCGATATAACTTCATTCAACATGAATGAATATTGGCCGTGGAATTATTGAGCATCAGCTTGGCTCAAATGATTCTCTCCCAACAAAAAACCACTATACATATATCCTGCATAGCTAGATGTCAAATATGTCGAATCAGCATCAGACAACATCACAAGGTACATGATTAAGCAGGACAAGACAAACACACTTGGCCCAACATCAGCTGTCGATATTTATTTGCTTCAATTGGCGGATCGAGCGATGGGAAGACATGAAGCCGCTGATGTCACAAGAACAGACATCATGATGTGTTGGCAGCGATAATAGCAGTATCAAATACATCTTCTCCCTCTCCATCTCACTCTACACCTCTATACAACCATCACTATCAACACTCTACTCATCTATATACTACAAATTAAATACCAGAATGCCAGAAAATACCCTCCGTATAGGCATCCTCGGAGCGAACTCTGAACCCATCCAAACCATCTACCTCCCCATCCTCAAGTCACTCAAAGACCACTACCAGCTCATCCTCCTCCACGACCCGTCCTCCTCCCCATCATCCCCAACAACCACCACCAAAACAACCCAATCCACAACCGACCTCCTCACAAACCCCTCCATCAATCTCCTCCTCAACTTCCTCCCCCTTTCCTCCCGAGAATCATACACCATCGCCGCTCTCGAAGCAGGCAAAAACGTCCTCGTCCAGCCCCCTCTCAGCCCCAGCATCCAGGGCGCAAAACGCATCCTCGACGCTGAAAAGACCCGCGCGAAGGATGGCGCTCGCGTCTTCGTCTCCTGCGTCCGGAGACACGCGACGTGCTTTGAGACTTTCCAGCGCGAAGTCGCGAGCTTGGATCGGATTTACTACGCAAGATGTCGCAATATCGCCGGACCAGGGATGTTGGGGTTGAAAGACTTTCCTCCGGTCAAGTCTGCAACTAATGGGGGCCATATACTTAATGGAAACGGAGGTGGTAGGAGTTGTCGTAGTGATGGTGTAGAGGATACCACGCCCAACGACCTCCTCCATGAAGTCTTCGACGAGCGCGATCTCACCCAAGCTCGACTATCACTTTACAACTTCCTTTATTCGCTCGGATGCCACGATCTAGCACTTCTGCGGGAGACGATGGGTATCCCCGACGCCATCTCCAGCATCTCCATCAACGATCCCTTTTACTCCGCCATCTTCCATTACAATGATAGTCGCGCGAACGGAAACGAAGACACCCACCGACCCTTTACTCTCGTCTATGAAACTGGTGCGGATGCCATCCCCCGCTGCGATGCCCATCTCGCCGTGTACGGTCAGTCCAAGACGGTGACGATCCAGTATGACCTCCCCTATGCGCCGAACCAGCCCGTGCGGGTGATTGTCGAGGAGAGGGATGGGGAAAATGGGCAGGTGATGAGGAGGGAGAGTGAGTGTAGCTGGGAGGAGACGTATCGGGCGGAGTTGACGGCGTTGCATGCGTGTCTGGTTGATGGGGAATCGGTCAAGATGACCACGGCTAGTGATGGATTGACGGATTTGAAATTGTTTCGAAGGATGTTTGAACAGTATGGTCGGCAGTGTGGGACAATTCGGACCCCTCTTGGCTAATGTTTTTGCTCTGCTTGCTTGTTTGTTTCGGTTCAAGTTGGATATCTACTAGAATGACGATTGGAATTAATGCCAGTAATGAATCAGGAATTGGTTGTAAGTATATAGGTATTGTATGTCCAAGCGAGCAAATTTCTGCTATCAACTCTACATGCTTCAAACGAAATTTTTTCCCTTGTCCATGCAAGGCATATCTCATCAACAGACATAAAGCATCTACCTCTTTCCCTTCTTCTTTTTCTTCGAATTGGCACTGCCGCCTCCTTGAGGCTTTTGCTGTTGAGCAGAAGTGCTGGAGTCGTCTGCTTTTTCGCTAACAACACCTCCTTGTGTCCGATCTGCCGCCCGCTGCTTGTTCTTCCGTCCTCTGGGCCGGTATGAGGAGCGATCCCGAAGAGGCAACCACCGCTCAGGGTCTGCGGTCTTATTGGGGTCGAAGTCCTTGGGGAGGCGAGACTTGCGGATCCGCTTCGTTGCTCGGCCCTGTTTGCCATCGGCTGTTCTCTTCCTGGCACCGGCAATAGCAGCAGCAGCAGCAGCGGCCGTTGAGGAAGAGGGCGAAATACCAGACTTTTCTAGAGCAGCAACATCGACATCGGCGATCAAATCTTGGACTGAAGGAAGACTATCGACTTGGCCCTCAACCTTGGAGTAGTCGAGAGTAGCTTGCGATGCCGTATAGCCTGCGATCGCGAAGCGGTCATTCGGGTCCTTCTGACGCAGAGACTTGAACAGTTCTCCAGAGATAGCCAGGTATGAGCGGTCGGACGAGTGCAACAGCGATGCTGCCGCCGCCCGCAGTAATGAAGCAGGGGCCTCGGCCCGTTCGCGCCAGTAGGACGCGGCCTTGGCCAGTTCAGAGCGAATCTGAACCCTTCGGCCTTCGAGTTTATACAAAGAAATAAGGATGCCAAGGAGACCTGGGTTGAATCGGACGTCTTTGTCTTGTTCAGAGATGGAGTCCTCAAGAAGTTGTAGAGATCTTTCCAGCGTTGTGATGGCAGAAGTAGTGTTGCCGGCACTCACGTAGAGTTGAACGACAGTCAATACCAATCCAATATCCTTGGGTCGTCTCTCGAGCAAAGGAAGGATTTGCTTCAACGCCTTGGTTCCCGACTCACCCTGTGCATGTGCTGCAGAGTTGAAAACCGAATGAAGGTTGACGCTGGGTTCCGCGGAGGGGCAAGGGCTTTTCGAGAGCACATCGGAAGTCGACCGAATAATACCATCATATTTGCGGACAAGAAGGTCCAGGGCATGGGAGTTGCCCACCATGATATTATTCTGGAAATCAAAGAGTTTGTCGCTGTCGGTGGAGTCGGGGGTTTCATGGAAACCTTTGTAGAGAACATACGGATTCGCAGTGGCGTTGCGGAAGAGTTGGATATTATTCTTCGCGATTTTCTTCGTGGAAAGCTCGGAGATGCTGGGTATGATTAGCTTGAAACCAGAGCAATCGACGACAGTTTCACATACTCGTTCACAGAAATCTCCTCGAGAACCGACTCGGCCTCCTCTGATTTCCCTTGTCTAACCAAGACATACAGTTGCTGCACAGCGATCGGGAGCAATTCGGCCGCTCGGTCTTCAGGTGTAAGATCTTCCGAAGTTCGACACAGCTCTGCAAAGAATCAGTAGTGATTCTTCGTGGTATCCATTGTATGCTCAAACCTTTGGCCCGCTTCAGAAGCATTTCTCCCTGACCAAACTCCCCCTTGGCAATACTCAAACAAGCTGCATTATAAACCGTCTCGAAAGCCTCCAGGTCATCACGGGTAGGTCTGGTATGACGGACAAATTCGGGGTAGCCTTTCCACTGCAACTGGGCATCCGCCGCCCAAGCATTGATCCGGAGATCGTTCTCTTCGTTGGCTATCGATGCGCCTTGGGACAGCTCTTCGTAGATCTCAGCCGTGCGACGAAATTTCTCAGCACGGTAGCTCTAGATAATCAAAATCGATGATTAGCGACCATGCGGAGAGGATGGAACAAGAATGACCATACCGCTTGAGCCTCTAAATGGCCAGCGCCTCTTCCACCACTCAAACCGGACACAACATCAATAGACTCGTCCAGGCGTCCACACTTGTAGAGAGTGTAAGCGTATTCCAAAGCCGCCCTCTTCTTCAAGGCATCATCGGCGTCTTCGAATACGCGGAGGGAGTCCTCGTAACGGTCGAGCTTCAACAAAGCGACCACTTTGACGTGTTGAGCCTGCAGATCCGACTTGGATTTTGCCAGAGCCGCATTGCATGATTTCAAGACTTCGTCATGGTCGTCGATGGATGCACGTTGCAACAACGAGCTCAGCGATTGTGCAGTCATGGTGAGATGTGGTGATGGTAGTTCGGAGAAAGCGCAAGGTGGCCCGTTGAGGGCAGAATGAAGTCGGTTGGAAATCAATAAGTTCCCATAAGATAGAGATTAATGGAGACGGGTGAGAAGGAGAGGGCACTGTTCAGTACTTCTGGCCCGATTGAGATGACCGTTTATCGACTGGAATCCTCCACATGGCCGACTGTGCGGAAAGTGAGTTGGTTTCCCCATTGGGAATTTCTGCGCTAGAGGTGTTATGCGCAGACGTAGTCTACATACAGCGTCATTTGACTTCACATTTGCTACTCCGGAGATAGAGAATTTTAATGGATCGGAATAAGATTGCATTAGAGTGTATGTATGTAGATATTATGTGCATGGTCTTTGTGTCGTTTGAATTGCTTAAACTGTGATGGACTGGTGAAGTTTGATCTGACTGCCAAGGACTCCAAAGGCTTCATCTACGACTTGAGATACACAAGGTTGGGGCTATTTGGCTATTTTTATGAGACGAATGGATATCTGTGAATAAACAGAATGACGAAAGACAGATCAAATAACATAGGTAACTCATCTCTTCGAGGCGCAGTCTCAAACGAACTTCGTTTGACCATGAGTGGATCTGGAGTATCACCAGTCATCATGAATATCGACTAACCCAGAAGAGAAAATGATGACAATCGTCAATCTTCAATGGATCTACAGACCAACACGAGAGAGGTGAATCCTTCAAGGATCCGACCGGGGACGGTTGGGGTTCTCCAGCTTCAGTTGATTCAGGGCTATGATCAAGAATATCTTCAAGCTTCAGGCATTCTCTGCAGGTACGACAAACACCCATCCCACTCCTCGATCCTACAGCGCCAATTCAGCTTCATCTTCAGATTAAGACATCGTCAGCCTCGCCTGCACTTCCGCACACCAAGCCGAAAACGGACGGATCGCCCCCATCGCCGGATATCGTCCGCGTCATCTTCTTTCTGTCCTCATGTCAACTGACTCCAACAGGGTCTTTTACTCTCCAGTGACATCAACGCTTAGAAGGTGGCTATACAATGCAGGGTCCAGCAAGGCGTTACGCTACGGTCTGTCCCCATTCACCGTTGCCTGCTACTTGATGCTTTTTTTGCTCTCGCCGTGATGATCTTTTTGTGGCTGTTTCGACTCTCAGCCAGGCTGGCAAACTGGTGGCTACCTTGCGAAGGCCGGCTCCACGGCCGATCATCCCCCTTTGACGATGCTTCATCCTCCAAATCCTGATCTTCTTGTCAGCCTCTCGTCTATGTCTTCTTCTTCTCTTCTGTCCCTCTCCACTTGGTTTCTCTCCACCTGGAAATGATTGCTGTAACCCCATCAACACCGACCAACTAAAACATCCTCGACCTGCCAATTCCTTCCCACGGTACCGCGATCGGCTTCCTTTTTGACCCCTTCCTATTTCCAATTTTTTTTTCTTCTCTTTTGTTGCCTCCTTTCCTCCCCGCCTCGTTCTATCGATTAATTAAAATCGTTCTTTGTCCGGTGCATCCTTCGACTAGTTTCGCACTGCTTGTTCTCACGACTTGACCCGAGTCTAAGGATTTGGCCTTGACGTCGACAGGACCCTCTCCGTCGGGAGTGAAGATTCTTTGTTCCGCGATGCTTATGCTCTCTCTGTCGTGATACCTCAATTATACACCGTCCAGCACAGCAGAGATGTTATTAAGGGTCGGTGAAAGGCCCGGTTGGGGCACATCATGGGCTTGGAAGAAGTTCGTACGTTTCGGTGTCGCATTTCTATTCATCACCACCTTTGCGCTTCTGCTCTGGCCCCAAATCAACACCAAACATGTCGTCGTACATACCGCCGGCCACAATATCACCATATCCTCCGATGTCAAATGCGACAATCTCAATTTCGATGTCCTAGGTCGTCTCGATGTCCGCAAGCTGAGCAAGTATATGCGGCGTGAGATTATCGCAGTTCCGTCCTCCGCGCAGGGAATTCCCATCACACAGCGTGTCCAGACTCCATTGTTCGATACGAAGAAATTGAATGCCGAAGATACGGTTACGGTCCAGCAGCAGTTGCAGGCCGATTGCTCGAATCCCTTTCCGATTACCGTGCACGTACCCACTTCGCCGAAAACCGTGGATGCCTCGCATATTGATTTTGGTGTGGCTACAACTTTGAAACGTTTGAATGAATCGGTGGATCAGTTTGCTCATTGGGCTGGATACACCAAAACTCGCATCTTTGCTCTCGTGGAGCCGGATGATCGGGTGAATGAAGTGCAGGCCAAGGCCGATACTTTGGGGATCAATTTGTACGTGACACAGTCTGACGAGGAGTACCAAACCCGGTACTTTTCGTTGATTGCACACCTGGCAGAGAACATGCGCGAACAGACTCGGTGGTCTGTTGTTATTGACGACGACACCTTTTTCCTTTCCATGTCGGCGTTGGTGCAAGCACTCGGCGAATACGATCATACAAAGCCTGCATACATTGGCGGTATTTCTGAGAGTGTTCCCCAGGTCGGGAATTTCGGTTTGATGGCATTCGGAGGCGCAGGCGTCTTTTTGTCCCGACCGCTGGTTCTCGAGCTGAGCAGCTCTGATATCTTTGACGCATGCCAGCACATGGAATTTACCGGTGACCGACGAATTTCCCTTTGCATTTATCAATACACCACCACCCGCCTCACCATCGACCACCGGTTGCGGCAGCTCGACATGATGGGCGATGTAACGGGATTTTTTGAAGCGGGCCGCGAACTTCCGCTCTCAGTGCACCACTGGAAATCATGGTTCCACTACGACATGTCTAAAGTCAGCACCATCTCCGATCTTTGCGGCGACAACTGTATGCTGCGAAAGTGGTTCTTCAATGATGGCTGGGTATTGACCAACGGATTCTCCGTAGTCAAATACAGCTCTGATATCGACCCCGACGACAAAACCATGGAATTGACATGGGAAAGCCACAACGGCGCCGTCCACGAGTCGTATCTCCACGAACTCGGCCCGTTACGGCCAAAAGACTGGGACAAGGTCAGCTATTTAATAGCCGACTCTGTGGTTGAGGGCGATACAGTCCGACAATGGTACATCAACCGCGATCCCAACGGCGACCAAGTCTTGGAGTTAGTCTGGCGATCTGGGTAATGGCATTCATGGTGTTTGGTTCTTTTTTTCTTCTTTTTTGTTTCTTTGCATAACTTTTTTTTTTATCTTCTCTTCATCTTCCGTCAGGGACTGGATATCACTGCTCTTATAGATAAAAGCCCGGCTCTATTATACCAACTTTTGTTTTTTCTTTAATTTGTCACGGGTGTATAGATTATGACTTGGCCGAATGATATGAACTGTACAATTGCAGAATATAGCCTGAATTTATGACACTTGAATCTATTGATGTACATGATTTTCTTTTTGTTGGTGTAAATTCAATTCTATGAGCAATTGATGCCCGATATACATTTCCACAGGCATGTCTAATGATCAGCACAATTTATTTAATGCCAGAAATAGAGTACAAAGAACGAAATTCTATATTTCTATTTTGGCACACATAAAAAAAGTACTCAAGGTATGTAATAATATCAGCATAGGATATAGGGTATATATCCTGCTCCCCATAATTGCACATTGTATAGTACCCCAGCAGGTACGTGCAATACTCCAAGCATATCTATGATACAAAAAGCTGCGAGGGCAAGATACAAAAAAGGAGTCAGTAGAGTAGAGTGAGCTAAGTAGATCAACTCAAAAGCCCTCGATCCTGAAAGGCCATATCTGACGAAATCTGCGCATTGGGATCCGCATCTTCAATGTCATCATGTGCATCTGTAGGCACAGAGACAAGATCCCATCGATTATCGGCATCTGACCACGGGTTCGATGGATCCTGTGTTGTTGGTCGAGGCGTGTCACCGGGAAGAGGGGGTAGGAAGTTGCCCATTGTAAGGGAGCAGTCGAGGCCCAGGACGGATTTGCAGCGTTCCAGGAGGATGGGGAAGAGGTAGGATTCGGAGCCACGAATGCGGGCGAGGGTGGTTAGGACGCCCCAGAGGAGTTCGTGGGGGGAGACGGTGGATTCGGCGAGGTGGTGAGCTGATTTGGTGTTGAGGGATCGGGTTACGTCTGCGATGGAGATGCCCATGTCGAATAATTTTTGTTCCTGCGTTTGAGTTTAGCGGTTGGATTGGTGAGGATGTGTATGTGAGTGACTAACCATTCCAATGCCGTGAGCGTCGACGGCGCCCTGAGATGCAGCGCCTATGACGCTCATTACGGATTTTCCTACCAGAACTGGTAGATGAAAAGGAAGGACAGTGTCGTCCCGTGAACCGGGTTGTGTGGCATGGCTCATGGAGAGCTTCCACATCATGGCTTGTAACCATTGCTGAGTGACGAGGATATCGACCTGTTGGATTTCCAAAACGCCATCGAGGGAGACAGGCTTGCAAAGACTGGATTGGATGGAAGAGGTGGATGGGGTCTCAAAGAAGCCGTCGCCACCGCCAGCAGAGATCCAGTCGTATAGGTTGACAGTGAGTTTTTCGAAGATGTTGATAAGGTTGATGAAGCCGTAGGCTAAGATGGGATCCTCCGAACATAGTACTTGGGGTTTGTGGATGGAGCTGCGTAACATGACGGGCTTTGCTTGTTGGAGTGCGTAGCCTCTAGATTTGGGATTAGCGATTATTTTGTGTGAAATTAAAGTGTAGAATTACCTTTCCGTGATGAAGAGTAGCCAAAATACCCTCCTTCGTTCTTCTGCGTCCTCTATACTGTATTCTGAATAAGTCGATTCACGGTGAATGCCCAAGGTAAAAGCCATAGAAGTAGCTTGGCACAGGTAAAACCAGGCATGGTTCTGTTTGTCTAAATTGCCATATGCAGCAAAAAGAAAAAAGGAGGTCAAGAGACTTTCAAGGTGCATTTCGTCCACCACGTCACATTCTTTCCTGGCTCTCACGGCTTCTGCGAGTAACTCTTCCCCAGACATCACGGAATGACCGTCCACTGCAGCTTTTAAATGTGATGATGGATCGGAGACTGGGGCTGTTCCATCGAGCTTGAGCTGGATGTGTGTGGCAGCACAGAGCGAAGCCAGAAATGCATATCGTCGATGCGACAATCGATCAGGCTGATGACAGTCCAGCTGAAGCTGCTCGCGACGCACGACTGGCATAATCGGGAACAGATACTTCACATAAACATTAACGTGGGCTAGCAGAATTGGCGGCGTTAGACGGCGAGCATATGGCAGCACTCGACTGCTTGTAGTACCCGCGTCAGATGGCGAGGTGGACGAGTCCGGCGAGGAGACCAGCTCCGGGGCTGCAAGCCGCGAAAAAGACTCCGTGGCATCCTGTGATAGACACTGGGGATCGGACACCGTAAATGCTGGAGAAGACGGGGAGTCTAATCGATAGCCGCCTGCTGCATCCCCAAGCAGTTCCTGGCGGGGATGAGCTGCATCTCGATGCTGCGAGACTAGTGGATGAATAGGGGCCAGAGGGTAGAGAGTGCGGAATTTAGGACCCTTTCGACGAAGAACATCGCTGTAGGAGCAAGAAAGAAGAAGGCGTTCGCATTTGTCGCACGGTGTCCCTCGAGAGCATTTCAACTTGCGGCGGCGACAGTTATCGCAGGCCTGTTTCGGGGCTTTTTGCTTGGAGGTTGGGTCCATTTCCGGGCGATCGGTGAATTTTCAAGATGAAGATGTCATGGAAGATCGTCAGTCTACTAGTGAGCCCTCAAGGCTCGTCTCTGGGCCGTATCTCATACGACGAGACTGCAGTTTTGTGATGGTGGGGATAGAGGCAGTACGATCCAGGATAAAACCACAGCCATTATTAGATGAGGAGAAGGAAGATGAAAGGGAAAAGAATCCCGCTTGAAGAAAATAACCCAGTGAAGGGGAAACCGGACAGGGTAGCAAAACCTGGGGAAGAGAAAGAGCGGGGAGGTTTGTCTTTCGGCGAAAACTAGGCGAATTACCTGATCGGGTGTATTCTTGGTGTTGTATGATTTCTCCAGTTGCGTCAGACCCCGCGTTGCCAATGAGACTCTGACTGAGCCTGACAGGGAAATGAAGATAGTTATTTATGGATTGATTGATAGGCATGGCGACATGGCTGGCTAGACTGACTTTGATGTATAATCTCGATGAGATGATCAACATCATCTATGAAGCTGGCCAAGTTGAACGGGCCACCTCGTATACGGAGGAGGGATGGAATGCCCCTATACGCTCCCCTAGAGAACCCACCAGAAAGGCATTCTTATATCATACTTCCAGAGCCGATTGATATTTCATTTGTCGGCTACAGCCCACCAGTGTTCGGGAAGCCGAAAAAACCCGTAGTTGTACAGTGTGATGTCTGGTGGTGGATGGATTCTTGATACTCTGGGGTAGGCATGTGTCTTGATATCTCATCGTCACCCAACAGAGCAAACCACGCAATAATACCTAACATTAGTCTCCTTAACCATCTGCCACTTCCCTTCAATCTATAAAATCATCATCATCATCATCATCATCATTTTCTTCTTCTTCTTCTCGGCCGAGTAACAACAAAAAACTCACCGACATCCAGCATCAGGCATGGAACAATACCACATTACCGTACCATATTGTAATAACGTATGGCGTCGGACATTTGTCGGCCCTTGAGCCAATCACAGCCCGCCAGTCAGATGATCGGCAGGAACAGCTTCCCCCCTGCGTCTTTTTTCCCTCTTCGCTTCTTCTTCGACGCCAGACCATCAGCGATCTGAGTTGTCGTGGAGAGAAATCGAATTCTATCAGGCCATGGTGGTGGCGAAAAGCCTCACTGCCAATGGTCCAAAACTCTTGTTGCCAACTTGCCGGGGTCCGTGGCATCGACCTGGAACAATCGGTCCGAGTTAATGCTCTCCGCACGAAGCGTATGGAGGATTCTCCATAATAATCCCGCTCTCCAATCTCCGGTCCTTGTTCCCCGCAAACCCGCGTTTCCCCAACTCTATGGTCTGGATAGTTTGGATCACTTGGGTCTTCAGAGACAAGTCTTTCATACTATGTAACTGCAATCCATCCTAGTCGGACATTCAACGGAGTAACGGCAACTCTCTCTCTAGAGTTGGTCGGTTTACCAGTGTCCTGATGCATGCAGAAAGCAAGTATAAATATTGGACCATGAGTGCATCTTCTTCTGCTTTTGATCAGTGAAGTTATCTTATTATCTTTCCTACAAGTTCATCATGGTCGGTTTCGCGGGCCTCCTAGGCAGTGCCTGGCTTCTCCCCGTGGCTTATGGGGCGAGCCAGACGGCAACCGCGGCCTATTCCCAGTACACCATTCCTGCCTCTGTCGATGTCGGTGCAAACCTGATTGCCAACATCGATGACCCGCAGGCTATCAATGCGCAGTCTGTTTGTCCCGGTTACAAGGCCTCGAATTTGCAGAACACAACCCGAGGCTTCACGGCCAGTCTCGCGTTGGCTGGCGAGCCCTGCAATGTCTATGGTACCGACGTTGATTTTTTGACCCTTTCAGTGGAATATCAGGCAGCGGACCGGTTGAGCATCCAGATCACCCCTAGCCACGTCGATGCGTCGAATTCATCTTGGTACATTTTGCCAGAGAACATTGTTCCTAGACCCAAGGCTTCCTCAAACGCATCTGCCACTCAAAGTGATCTCTTAGTCTCTTGGTCCAACGAACCCTCCTTCAACTTCAAGGTGGTCCGGAAAGCTACCGGTGATGTACTCTTCAATACTGAGGGGTCTGTGTTGGTCTATGAAAACCAGTTCATCGAATTCGTTTCTTCTCTGCCTGAAGACTACAACTTGTACGGTTTGTCAGAACATGTCAACCAGCTAAGGCTGCTGAGAAATGCAACCTTAACGGCATGGGCTGCCGATGCAGGTAATCCCATTGACAGGTATGTATTCAGCGGTTGGATAGAAACGTGCCACCGGGTACCGTGCTAACAATGAGCCTCTAGCAACATCTATGGAACGCATCCTTTCTATCTAGACACGAGATACTACGAAGTGGACGAAAGTGGAGCTCATACCCCCGTCAAGGAAGGCGAAACCGACCCTTCCAAGGAATATGTCTCCTACTCTCACGGAGTGTTCTTGAGGAATGCACATGGCCATGAGGTTCTTTTGCGTCCCCAGAATGTGACATGGCGTACTTTGGGGGGAAGCGTCGACTTGACCTTTTACTCTGGCCCTACCCAGGTCGACGTTACCAAGAACTATCAAATCAGCACCATTGGACTACCCGCGATGCAGAAATACAACACTCTCGGTTTCCACCAGTGCCGCTGGGGATACAACAACTGGACAGATCTTGAAGATGTTGTGTCTAACTTTGAAAGATTCGGCATTCCTTTGGAATACGTTTGGTAGGTGATATGTAGTCTATTTCAGACTTGTGCACTAACGCCGCAAAATCCAGGCTTGACATTGATTACATGAATGGCTACCGTGATTTCGAAAACGACCCCATTCGCTTCCCTTACGATGAAGGCGAAAAATTCCTGGACAAGCTGCACAAAGGAGGCCGTAACTTTGTCCCTATTGTTGACTCAGCTATTTATATCCCAAATCCCGAGAATGCATCAGATGCGTAAGTGATACATACAATAATTATCTGGGCAAAAACTTACAACCCATGTCAATAGCTATGAGACCTACAACAGAGGCGCGGCGGATGATGTCTTCATCAAGAACCCTGATGGCAGTCTCTACATCGGAAGCGTCTGGCCTGGCTATACTGTTTTCCCTGATTGGCATAATCCTAAGGCATATGAATTCTGGGCCAATGAGCTTGCTCTCTGGTGGCAGAAGGTGAAATATGATGGAATCTGGATTGATATGAGTGAAGTTGCTTCTTTCTGCATTGGCAGCTGTGGAACCGGCAATTTAACAATGAATCCGGCTCATCCACCCTTTTTGCTTCCTGGCGAGCCTGGAAATATCGATTACGTTTACCCAGAAGGGTTTGAGGTGACCAATTCGACCGAGGCAGCCTCTGCCTCCGCTGCCTCCTCCAGCCAAGCCGCTGCTACTGCATCATCAACTGAAACGACTTCCGTTCCCTATCTCCGGACAACACCAACCCCGGGAGTCCGTGACGTTAACCACCCTCCTTATGTGATCAATAATGTGCAACCTGGTCATGATCTTGCTATCCACGCCATCTCTCCAAACTCTACTCATATCGATGGATATCAGGAGTACGATGTGCACAACCTTTGGGGACACCAGATTCTCAATGCCACCTACCAGGGATTGCTCAAGGTTTGGTCTGAAAAGCGACCGTTCATTATCGGTCGCTCCACCTTTGCAGGTTCTGGAAAATTCGCGGGCCACTGGGGCGGAGACAATTACTCCAAATGGGGAACTATGTACTTCTCTATCTCCCAGGCCCTATCCTTCTCGCTTTTTGGCGTTCCTATGTTTGGCGCAGATACTTGTGGTTTCGCTAACAATACTGATGAAGAGCTCTGCAATCGTTGGATGCAGCTATCGGCCTTCTTCCCCTTCTACCGGAACCACAACGTCCTGGGAAGTATCCCGCAAGAGCCTTACCGGTGGGCATCTGTCATTGAGGCCTCAAAATCTGCTATGAGCATCCGTTATGCCATTTTGCCCTACTTCTACACCTTGTTTCAGCTCGCCCATACCACTGGATCTACTGTTATGCGGGCGCTCGCATGGGAATTCCCCAACGACCCCTCGCTCGCAGCTGTTGACAATCAATTTCTTGTCGGTCCTTCTATCATGGTCGTTCCGGTTCTCGAGCCACAGGCAGATACTGTTAAGGGTGTTTTCCCCGGTGTGGGTGCTGGTGAAATCTGGTACGACTGGTACACGCACACAGCCGTCGATGCGAAGCCCGGTGTCAACACCACGATTCCCGCACCACTGGGCCACATTCCTGTCTTTGTGCGTGGTGGCAGCATTCTACCCATGCAGGAACCGGCCTTGACGACTCGGGATGCCCGCAAAACGCCCTGGGCTCTCCTGGCTGCCCTGAGCGGCAACGGAACCGCGTCCGGTCAGCTTTACCTGGACGATGGAGAGAGTATCAACCCCAACGCCACTCTCAATGTCGATTTCAAGGCTGCCCAATCTAGCCTTAGGGCTTCGGCCCAGGGAAACTGGAAGGAGACCAATCCTCTGGCAAACGTTACCTTGCTGGGTGTGACCAAGGCTCCCTCCAACGTGACTCTCAATGGCCTCAAGGTTCCTTCTAGCCTTGTCGAGTATAACTCCACCTCGCAGGCTCTCTTTGTGGGAGGCCTACAGAATCTGACGGCGGGCGGTGCCTGGGCCAAGAAGTGGGTGCTGAAGTGGTAGGAAACCGGGTTGGAAAAACACCCTTCTGCTGGGATTGTTTTAGGTAGAAGCTCAGTGTTTTCAGAATAAATCTGATGATATAGGTTAAAGTATTTATCACGACTTCCAGGCATCATTAATCGTAGCATTTACCACATTACAGTCTCTTGGGACTGTAAACTTCCGGTTCGAGCCTCCCTCCCAAACCACCTCTCCATCAGCACCCTTCTTGATAATAAACTTGTACTCGATTTCCGTCCCGGGGGTTAAAGTAACGGACCCATACCACAAAGGCGCGTCATCTGAATACTCATTCGCTTCCAGTCCCACAGCCCCAGACTTCGTATTCCACTCACCCAACGCAGGAATTGATCCAACGAGAAAGACCTCCTCTCCAACGACGGTGGACACCCGGATATTGAATCAGACGGACACTGTGGGCTTTACTGGAGAATTGGGTGCACATTTCGGGACAGGCCAGGATGTGTTTGTTGCGGGGGCATAGGGGCCTTTTGCGGAGGATGGGGAGCATGTTCTCGGGAGGGAGAATGATGGAGAGCTGTTCCAGGATGCTCTGGGTGCATTTTTACGCGCTGCAGATACTGTGAGGACAGAGGAGTAGGACCAGGTGAGGTCGGAGGCTGAGAGGGGAGAACCGTTTGTGCGAGAGAATTGTTCTGCGAGGGCACCGTTGGGTGGTGTATAGGTTTTCTTTTTGGTTAGTCTGCGCTGTTGAATTTGGTGTATAAAAGGATGACTTACGACGATGCTTATATATCCCTCTGCGTAAGTTCTGATAGCGGCAGTAATGCCTTTGTATTCCGTCGATGAGGAATCATATTCCCCTTCCTTGGCAGATCGATATACATCCTGGAAGAATGCAAGGCTTGTTGACGTGATTGTGAGAGAACCAATCTTATCCCACTGATACAATGCATCGTAGAGCTGCTCTGCAGCAGCCAAGGTGCAGAGGTACCATGGTTGACCGCCTTGATAAACATCTTCTGAGTATCGGCCTACGGCGATGGCCTTACCCTGCGATATACCCTTGTTTATGTCGTAGAGCGAGCGGAAAGAATCTGTGACACTCTTATGATTGGCAAGGGCCCGAGCCGAGCATGGCTGGAAAGTGGTATCATCACAGTCTGCCGAGGGATCAAAGCTATGGATACTCCCAAGGATGGAATTAGCATCCTTTCCAGACCGGTCGTAGCCAAAGTTGGCAAGAATGTAGGAGCCTGTCCAGTACGACTGTAGAAAACAGAGGACTTGGGGTGCCTGGGAGTCGCAATGGGGACAGGAATGGCCTAGTTTCTGGGCGAGGGAGGCCCCTTCGACTAGGGCACGATACTGGGCGATCGTAGTAAAGAAGGATGAGCCGCTCACTTCTTCCCACAAGTCTTGTTTGACAAGTCAGCTAGATTGCGAATATTTCACTTGCTAAGATGTACCGTAAGTGGTTGAATTCCAATATTCGGTCACATATGAGAGGTCATTTTGGACAATCGGCCAGATGATGGAGTCCACAGTAGAAGATTGCCCTTTTTCCTGCCAAGAAGATCAGCGAGAGACTTTTACTAGAAAGCCACAGCAGATATACAATTAGCCAGTTCGCGTAGGCAATCATGGCCGATGCCCTCAACGCAGGCCCATCTCTCTGTGGACGCCCCCAAGAGCCCGTAAAAGCTGTCTTGTCGACATGGAATTTTGGCTCTCCCAAGCCCCCGGTAGATAAATCACCAGAAGGATTGGATAGAGTCTGGATGTATGCCTGGGAACTGATATATTCTTGAATCTTAGTTTGTAGTATAGGATCCTCATTTTTGATGAAGGTTTCTACAAGGGTTTTGACGGTGAGAGCGGCATCGCGAGTCCAAGTGTAGAAGTCTGCATTGCATCAGAAATATATCAGAGATAGGCAAAAGGAGAATCGAGCTTACAGTCTGGACTGTTCTTACTGGGGCTGGCAATGACAATGCCAGCATTCCCACCGATCGCCTTTGCCCCATCTGCACCAATGTTGTTCAGGATTCCATCGAGGGCATAGCTGGTTTCAGCCTCCAGCCACGAGTCCAGCAAGTTCTCTGCCTGGAGGGTAACCTGATCAGCACCCAAAACACTTACAACCCCTAAAGTGGCGACTAGGAACTGAAGCATCATCATCTTTGGTGGCATCATGGTCAGTGTTGTCGAGAGACAGGCGGTGGCTCTATCAATTCTTCACATGCTCTGGAAGTCACTCCTTGGCAAATAGGTGACTTGCATATCGGAAGACCGAAACAGCAAACGATCAGCGTGGGGATGCACTTTCGAAGGGAAGAAAAGATGAATGTGAAGAGGGGGGAGAGAGGAGGAAGAGGCGAGAAGGTTGTGGTTGGCGACGACAAAACAAGTCACACGCCGGCCAGCCCATACCACTGCAACCTCGTTCTGTCAAAACCCCGCGTTTTGCCTTTATTGGTGACGATCCATCATCCCTCGAAGGAGCAACAAGCGATGTCTAAGTTTAAAATTAAAATATGTCTCATTGAAAATCACAAGCCGTCCAGAAAGGACATTTCCTCGTGGTGAGTGGCCCCCATCTTCACGGCCCCTGGTTCTGACGCTGACGTTGACGACCAGGGGCGGAAATTTACTGGAGATTAATCTACCTTCAGAGCTATTTCGAGTTTTCAGTAAAGTACAGTCAGAGTCGATATCATGGCAGAGGATAATCTTCGATGCGACGTTATTTTCAGCGTCTGGTTAGTTCACAATCCAGATATAAATATCATGGATTGCCAGCAACTGGACTGTCTCCCCATCAGTTGCTATCAGCAAGATTATTATAATCCGATTCTTTCATCAAGACCAGAATGCTCAGCTGGTGGCCTTGGTTGTTTTCTGCCTGTCTCGCTGGGACGACGCTGGCAGCAACACCAGAGGAATGGCGATCTCGATCCATCTACTTTCTTCTGACGGATCGATTTGCTCAAACCAATGGCTCAACTACGGCAGAATGTAATAGCAGTCTTGGCGTACGTTTCTAATTCTTCCTTCTCACTCTCAGGGATCGGAATGGCTGACGCAGGTCAATAGAGATACTGCGGTGGTACATGGCGAGGTATAATCAACAAGGTGAGCATCACTAACTCCATGCATGAAACCACAATTGACAATTGGCAGCTTGATTATATCCAAGGAATGGGATTCACGGCTATATGGATTACCCCAGTCACTGGGCAGCTGCCCCAAGTTACTAAATATGGAGATCCCTATCATGGTTATTGGCAACAGGATATGTAAGTCTCTTCAACCATATCCAAACTCCTCTAACCGAACAGCTATTCCCTCAACTCCCATTATGGAAATGCAGATGATTTGAAAGATCTTGCTTCCGCACTCCACGATCGGGGCATGTATCTCATGGTGGATGTGGTTGCCAACCATATGGTGCGTCTTGTGCTTGTTAGATTAGTTCTGTTCTGACTTTTCCAAGGGATATAACGGCGCGCGTGACTCAGTCGACTACAGTGTCTTCAATCCTTTCAATTCCCAAGAATACTTCCACTCACCTTGTTCTATTGACAATTACGATGACCAAGAGCAAGTGGAGAATTGCTGGCTGGGCGATAACACTGTATCGTTGCCCGATCTCAACACCACAAACCCCAAAGTCCAGGATATCTGGTATAACTGGGTTGGGGACCTGGTTTCCAATTACTCTAGTACATTCTTGCCCAAGCCAAGGAAAGTGCATTGCTAATATCTAATAGTCGATGGTCTGCGTATTGACACGGTGAAGCACGTTCAGAAGGATTTCTGGCCAGGTTACAATAAAGCTGCCGGGGTCTACTGCATTGGTGAAGTGTTTGATGGTGATCCAACATACACATGTCCTTATATGGACTACGTGGATGGTGTCCTCAATTATCCAATGTGAGTTCGCAACTGGTGGATGCCACATATAACTAACAGCAATACTAGGTACTACCCTCTCCTCAAGGCCTTCCAATCGACCAGTGGAAGCATCAGCGATCTATATAATATGATCAACACGGTCAAGTCGGACTGTCCCGATTCGACCTTGATGGGCACTTTTATCGAGAATCATGACAACCCTCGATTCGCTTCGTGAGTATGTCTGTTTTACCTGAATATCTCATTAACAATATCTCAGATACACCGACGACATGTCCCTGGCCAAGAACGCCGCCACATTTAACATCTTAGCGGACGGAATCCCCATCGTCTATGCTGGCCAGGAACAGCACTATGCCGGCGGAGCAGACCCTGAAAACCGCGAAGCAACCTGGCTGTCCGGGTACTCGACCTCTAGCGAACTGTACAGGCTGATAGCACAGATGAACGCGATCCGGAACCACGCCATATACCTGGACTCGAAATACGTAACCTACAAAGTAAGATAATCCATATTCCCGGAACAGCCTCAATATCGCATACTTACCTGAGCAGAACTGGCCCATCTACCAAGATAAATCGACTATTGCCATGCGCAAAGGCACCGACGGCTCTCAGATCATCACCGTCCTTTCAAACCTCGGCTCGTCAGGAAACTCCTACACCCTCTCCCTAGACGGAACGGGTTACACGGCAGGACAGACAGTAACAGAGGTCTACAGCTGTACCAACGTGACGGTGGATTCGAATGGCAAGGTCCCAGTGTCCATGTCAAGCGGTGAGCCGCGGGTGTTTTATCCGGCTGATCATCTCAACGGAAGTGGCATTTGTAGTTGAGTGGACACATGTGCAGGGACAACGACGATGATCGATACAGCATGTTATGAGCGATATTGCAGAGTATGATATAGAAGAAACCTTGAATAGCAGGGTTTGCGCCCACATACACACTCAGCCTAGCTAGAGAACCAAAAAAAAAACAAAAAAACAAAAGAAAAATGCCATGCAGTCTGCAAGCCCCCATTCTGATATCCCAACCCAACCCAACCCACATCCACCACCACCACAACCGAACAACCCCCCTATATATGTATGCAAGTCTATCCACCGCTAGTACTGTCACCTGGAGAAAACTTGGCCAAAAAACGCTTAAACTTGTTTTAGCGCCACGTCTTAGGCACCAGATGTGCCGTGTCATATGCAAGAATTGAGATATTGGAATTCGAAACAGTCTTGGCCTAAATACGGGGTACTTCAGACGGACAGAGCACCCGGGGATTATATGTCTATAGTGACAAATATATGTCGGGTAGCACGAACAGCCTCAGCTGATTGTGTCGAGCTCAAGACCGCCAGTTCGAACTTGGGCCGTTGGTGGACGGCATGCCATGGCAACGTTTGATTCTGGAATAGGCTAAAATATGCACAGCGAGAAGAGAAAACAGGGCATACAATACGACTACTGGATGTCTACTTGCATTCGAGTGAGTGGCTTCTTTGGGAGTTGTAGAGATACAGACCTGTACCGGTGATTCGGTAGAGTACTCTCCTGCAAGAAGAGTCTCGGGCGAGAAAAAGAGAGAGAAAAGAAAGCCGTTAAGGACCTGTCCCATGGAGCCACGTTTGTTTCAGTTGCTGTGACAAAGATATTCCTTGGCTGGGTGTTGATATAGATGGTCAAACTCATGTAGGGCTTACAGATATTGTTCTTTGGTCTGGTACATACATGTACTCCATAATGATTCTATATGATATACTATATTCATAGTAAACGCAATAACTTCGGTAGACGAAGAGCCCACTCCCTGCTGATACTGTGCATATCCGGTGATGCTTACTTTGATATAGGATGCCGAGTGCTGACCGTGCATTCAGCAATATACAGCCCCTTGTACAACTTACAACTTCCCCGGCAACAAGAACCTAACGAACAGACCAATCCCAACAACCCAACCAATTGAACGGACCATATTCATAACCCCTCAGGTGCACTGAAGCAAACCACTGCATTGCATCCGCGGAGTTGGGGACACCCTACTCGGTACTTGATCGATGCCGAACAATGTCGGATTAGAGGAAGTAGTGAGTAAACCAATGAGTCTGAGTCTGAGTCTGAGTCTGAGTCTGACTTGAACCAGACTCATGAACCGACTGGTTGGAGTTCCTGTCGGAAATAAAGAAAGAAAATAGTTAGTCCAACTCAACCATAACCATGTACTCCATATGGAGCATATGGAGAAGGTAGATCGTATTATCGGATTCGGCATGTTCGGGTAGGAACTGTAGCCGAAAACGCATATCCCGAAAGGAGCATGTGTTACTATTACTATTTGCCATCTACGATAAGTGGCAGATGGGTTGATCCGTGATCGCGGGATAGACGGAGATGATGATCTGATGCTATTATACTGTATACAAAAACATAGTAAACCGACTGACTGTTCTAGAAAGCGTTGCGAGTCAGAGGGTTGAGTTTGGAACTATGCAATAGAAGATCAGACTATCGAAGTGTGAGGAAAGAGTTCAGCAGGGGGAAACCTCGGGGATATTGTTGGAGTCAGTGTTTTACTGTCTGACAGGAAAGTGCATTAATTGGACTCTGAAACGATTTATTTTATTTTATTTGGTCTATTTATCTGGCAGTATTATTACTCCCGATGAGACATTCCCAGGCGGATGATGTCACAGCAGCGTTTGAATTGACCGTGAAAAGGGAATCCATGGACAGCAAAAACCTCAGGACGGAGAAACGAGGCGCAGCCCTACTTCAGAATCCTCAACCTCCAGGAGTCCGCCAGAAGAATCACAAGAATAATGATTGACAGGCCCGCTTTAACCCAAGTACCGGGAAACCCTCTGGTCGGTGACACGACACTACAGCCCACCATGACAAATTCCCAGCTGCACAAGGCGCCGATCGTCCGTCAACTCGACTGACGCGCAGATATTTTATTAATTTATCCCAGTATTGACTTGTGTACACCGTACACACTAGTATGTAGAAATACCAAGGTCAACTAGTTGTTAACCATCCACACCTGGTTGGCCATACACGCTGATCGGCGACACCAGACTCCATCACCCATATCGATCTTGATCGGAGGCCAAGTTGGCCACCTGTTCATTGGCCAGAGTGGGCTGGGCGAACTAATTGCTTAGTTTTTTTGCGACGGTGGCGAGGGGCGAGCTGTCAAGGTTGTTCCTGGAAAGAATCCTGTCCGTCACTTGCAGTAGTGGACTGGCTGTCTCGGGCGCTGCCTTCTGATTGCTTGTCGGCGTGGAGTTGCATTTGTTATGGATCGCAGACGTCAGGATGGTTTTCTTTAGGAAAGAGCCAGGTGTTCGTATGGTGTGCTGTCACTCGGTCATGTGTTGACAAATCGACCTGACATCTGTCTCTCTCTCTCCACGTGAGTAGTCATTGGAGACACCCCAGACTAGATCCCAGGATAATCCCAGATACGAGGATCCTTCATCCGGACACCTGCCGATGGTGTTGATCAAGATGAGGATCTCCCTTTCTATTGGTGGATGTGGCCATGAAATTCGGGATTATCTGACATTTCTGCCTGAGGTGTCAGTACTAGTGCATACGGAAATACACACAAAGCGAGTCATTGCCCATTGTTCTCCTTACTAGTCAAACCCAACTAGTCCAATGATAATCCCTAAAATAATGGCGGTAAATACAGCCATAATTCGGCTAAGGTAATCTCGTCAAAGGGATCCAATAATTGGGGGTGTTTGGGGCTGACACGATGTCCTTTTCCGATCGTCCCCACGAGTGGGAATTCTCCTCTCAGACTCTCTCAGACTCTCTTTTTCTGACTCTCTCTAGTCTCTAACCCGTCACTTCTCCATTTTTATTTTTTCGGTCTGATCGTCTCCAGTCTGCTAGCAAAGTCAAATCTCATTGCTCAAACCAGGTTGTTCGTGCCTGTCACCCTCACTAGGAAGTAGGGTTAAACCGCGGATCCCGAACTTTGGGAGGGCAAAGTGTGGGAGGTAAGTAAAATACGAGATGAACCTAGGAAAAAGAAAAGACGATCCCCATCCATGGATGATCTTGTCATAGTCATGATAGACTAAATCCCTCGTTCATCTGTCAGTCAGGTTAACAAAGTTACCAATCCATCCCCCCCGACCCCTCTTTCTTCCTTCTTTTTTCTTTTTTTTTTTTTTTTTGCCCCCTCCTCCTAACTAACCCCCTAACCGACACAACCTGAGATGTCATATGCACGGGGCAACGGATCTTGCATCCAAGGGTGACCTACCCACCAATTGTACCGGGTAGTCATCTGCATAATTCAGTGTGTACGCCGAGGAAAGGCCTTCGACGGCCCTCGATCACAATACAAGCTATTACGGAAAAGTGGATATGTATGATTTCTCCGCTGACTGTCGACTTGTATGTTACAGGCTGAGGCCCGCATTGCCTGTAGCAGTCGAGACAGAAAGTATCTGACGTACAGTGACGGACGACGTGGATCCCCATCTCCCCCAAAATGTGGGGACCATTTTGAAGAAGAAGAAGAACACCTCGGCGATCGGTCCATCCCTGTCGGAACGCCTGTCATCTAATAATATCGTATATTACAATAAGTATAAAATGGATACGGAGTACAGGATGGATAATAATACAAGAGTGAGAAATGAGAACAGATGGACGATCGATCGATCCCAACCTCTCATTGCTGGATCGAACCTGTCCGTTGTTCGGTCCGCTTGCAGCGGGAAGAAGCACAGATGGCCTGGCTGTTACGGGCAAGTAGTAATTGGAAACCAGGTTACCACCGCCCGGGATAAGCTACTTGCGATCTGGCGCTGCTGGCCAGTCGCCGTCCTCCGCGTCCTTCTGACACACTCTGTGGGTGGACTCCACTGGCACGGCCGATCCTTTTCTTTCTTTCTTTCTTCTTTTTTTCTTTTTCAGCTTGAATTATAAATCTTTATTACGGTTCATCTTTTTATCTAATTACTCGGCACTAGGTGTGAAAGCGCGAGGCTATTTTATTTTATTTTATTTATTTTATTCAGAAAATCTGACTCAGGTACGCAGGCAGCACTGTTATGGGTTGACCTGCACTGCTGCTGCACTTCCGCCACACTGTGTTCCCCAACTTCCCTTATTGCATATGTACTCGGGATATACTCACATCCTCTTCCCGTATTATTATTATTATTATTATTATCAGGAGTCAACAGGGATATTCTCTGGGTTTCAGCTACTGTTCTAGGTGGGGTACATCCCACCTCATCATGCAGTCGACCTCTTACATTAGGAGCATCATCCCTTAACGGTATTCCGTCAGTGGCTTTCTCGACCTGCCTAATATTCTACCTTGAATATTATTCCAAAATAATATTATTCTTAATATTTAAATATCTAAATATGAATAAATCTAAAATAGTAGCCTCAAAAATCAGAAATGCAGCCATGGTTCTCGCCAGCTGGACGTCCCGTTCGGGATTTAGCCTCCATCTGGATCTGTATTCTGAATTGTTCGTCTGCAGCGCCACCTGATACATCACTCGACAGTCAACAATTACATACAACTACTACAGACAGACAGATCTGTCAGAGGGTCCGATTGCATGCCTTTTCGTTTTCCTTGGACGGACCAAGTGACGGTTCTCCGTAGTTTGTGGTGCTGCTCCACCCGTTCCACTGTGCCCTCCCACGATCGTCATTTTGCTGGATCCCCCTGTTCTGGCAGTTCCATGGATGGCTCGGCCCAATGCCTTAGGGTAGATGGAGACTTGGAGCTGAAGGCTCTTCCTGTTTCGAACCATTTCAAATACTGTAATCAGCAGAATAAATTAAGTATTGCCCACCTGGCCTGCATTATTATTATTTTATTCTATTCTATTTTATTCTAATATTATTTTATTACACCGTCATCTCCTCCAACTCATAAAAAGATCTCTCGACATAACACACCCACTCTCCTACACCAATCCCAATTGCTGTCCCTCCTCCCCTCCCCTGCCTTGCATAGCTTGTCCTTGGTTCTGCTGTCCCCATCGTCATCGTGTGCGGCAATGTCAAGCTGATCTCGCCTCTCTAGGTGTGTATATCCTGCCCAACTTTCCTTCTTCTTCCTCTTCCTCTTCTCTACTCTTCTTTTCTTCCTCCCCACTCTGCCCTACCCTTCTATCTATCGCCACGGAGGGGTTGTTTACGCTTCCTTGCATTCCCATTGTTCGGATCGTTAAAAAAGCCGCAGGCCGGCAACTCTTATATTCATCCTTCTAACCTCTCTCTTCTCCAGCCAACTATCTCCTTTCAATCCTCCCCTTCCTCTCGATAATATCCATCCTGTCTTATGTCCCAGTCCCGTGAATTGAATGACGGATCCGAAAACATGGCCATCTCATACGCAGGACTTCCTACCGATCACGCTCAAACCCTCCCCTCCTTTCGTGAGGTAAGATCAATGATAGTATTCCACTGGAATGCAGACATTAACTCTCGACCGATTAGCTCCTCCCCGCTCACCTTCATGATGAGATCGAGTCGACCTCCGGCTTCTACACTTCCCCCCGACACCATTCGCACGAGCGTCCCACATCTTCAAGTCATGACTTGATCTCCGATCCTAGAGCGCTCTCCGGCCGTGCCCCCTATGGCTCTCCCTCCAAACTGGTTTTGGGGGAAGCCCCCCGCGACTATTCCGTCGCCGCCTCAGTTCGAGCCGATACCCCCATGGGGGGCATGTCAGACCATTCGCCTTTACAATCCCGAATGCCCAATGTCCCTCAGGGAACCTCCGGGTCGACTCCTCGATATGCCTCCCGGGGTCCCAGTCCGATTCTGCCCCCGATCCGTGACCTCCAATCCCTTCCCGAACGAAATCTGAACCCGCCGAGTCCTGCCTTTGCTGCGGATCCCAGGGGGCCTTCGCGGGCTGATCCTTTTGCGGCTCGGGCGGGACATGTTGATGCTCATGGGTTTGCTTCGGCCAGCTACTCGAGTCCAATGGGAGACCGACGGAATGTGGATTCTTCTTACATGGGGGGCAACGGGCCTGCATTGATGCATAACCAGTCGGCATACCACTACCCCGTGGCCTATCAGAGTGATTCCGAGCAGCCGTCGCCACAGTTAATACCGCACGCTCCGCAGTCCAACTTTGGAATTCTGGGCGACTCGATCGACCCTAAGAACAAGCGGAGACGGGGGAATCTGCCCAAACCGGTGACGGATATTCTGCGCGCCTGGTTCCATGATCATCTAGATCATCCTTATCCCAGTGAGGAGGATAAGCAGATGTTTATGACTCGAACGGGTTTGTCTATCAGTCAGGTAAGATTCCGTCATTTGAAACCAGGTGGGCCTCCCTAACTGGTTATAGATTAGCAATTGGTTCATCAATGCGAGAAGACGACAATTGCCGGCTCTCCGGAATCAAATGCGAAACGGTGGTAGCGACGTGGACCCTCAACGACAGTCACCATTCAGCGATATGGAGCAGACTTCATCCGAATCGATGCCGTCTCCTCGCCATTAGCCAAAGGCTATTCTTATATTTAATACTATCTATCCTCGGTTGTCAAAGACAGACACCGAGTGATTCGCAACATCACGAGTTACATGGCTGGGTATACGGAAAGCTGGATAGATACACGAGTCTCGTCGACGATTTTTCTTGATTTGTTGATTTTCCTTTTTCATTTTCATTTCCCTTTTCTATACTGCAAAGACTTTCTATGCGCCGAGAAGACTGACAAGATCATATTTTGATACCCTTTTGAATTGTTTTATTACGTGGATTTTCCTTGGGATTCGGGATCCGGGATCTGAGATCTAATGGGCCATAGGCAGCTGGACACAGCTACTGCTGCAGTCTATACATAAAGACCGTTGGAAACCCCCCCCCCCTTGCCTGGATCCATCATCCCCTACCAACAGCCCACAAATATGCATCTGAGGTGTTAAGGGTTACTGTTTTATCGCTTATCGTTTTTTATCATCTGTTCTGGCATGTGTTAATTTTATATTTTCGTTCTGGGTTGGGGTTTCAGAACGGAATGAGAAGGTTATTATTATTTTTTTTTTTTTTGTCATGTGCATCGCCGACGAGCTGTACAAGTATAATGTGAAATGTCTCTAGAAATTACTCTACTGCAATGCACAAGCTGAGATTGCCTAATAACTAACTACTTCGAGAGCGATCATCCGTCCAAGCACAGAGAAAGGATCATATATCCGCAATCCCAACTAAAACCATGTCAGTCACCCACCCAAGTCCTTGGTTACGACAATCCATAAAAACCGGGAATCAAAGAAAAATCTTATAACCCCTTGAAGCCGATCAACCCATGGATCGGGAAAGACAGACTGAAAATGAATTTTTTTTTCTTTTTTGAAAATAAAATAATATAAAATAATAAGAAAAAAGCCGGCTCCACCGGAACCAGCGACTTGGTAGATGACAGCGCTGGCCAAGTTAAGTTTTGGGTCTTTTCGGTTGAAGGAACTGGTGGATTTACCGATGCCTCGTGCTGGAAAACTATGAAGTAATAACTATACGATGTAGTATGTATGTAGTTGACTCGAGTCAGTCAGAGTCAGTGATGGAACTATTACTTACTTACTGTAGGAATCGATGATCAATTCCCGGACTCGACTTACTTAACTAGGCACCAGTCATACACTGCAGTGAACTTATGTCGTGTCGTGTAGTAAGGAAGCTCCATTCTGCCCTACAGAATCCGCAAGCGACTGAAATTGCACATCTCATCCAGGTCGAACACAATAAAGGGGGTAATGTGATGGATTACCGCAATCGCCATCATCCATCACCGAACCCCGGCCGGGAAATCCAATTCAGATCGCGGCGAGGGTAATCCTTCAACCGCAATCGTGCATGCATACTTACTTACCTACATGCCATGGCTGGCCGGTAGGAGTCCCTTACGTTGGTAGCATCGAGGTACTGCGTAGATAGAAAGTACCATATAGACTACGTACGGGATAGTACCTAGTAGCACTGCACATACTACATATGTAGGGTAGACACTCACCAGACGAACCGCTGTCACACTACATATACTACATAGCTCAGCAAGATCGCCATCAACATGCCAACATGCCAAGATCGGCATGCATGAGGCACGGAGGAAAGGCACGAAAACCGAACCCTGGATATAGTATCCGATCTATCACATGGCGGTGAAATGTACATTCCGATGGATGGGCATGAGAGGGGATGAGATGAGATGCGAAGGAAGGGGTCGGTTCTCTTTCTCACTTGGAACTTGGGTACCTAAATGGTGTTCCGTCACAGTGGGTTGGAATTGAATTGAATTGGAATGGATAGTTGGTTGGTTAGGTGATTGATGATCACCATGATCCGGGGATATGGATTGGATATACATAGATGGGTGGTTATCGATAATGATGATCGCCAGAACTCAATAATCAGTGTGGTATTAGATTGTTACTTACTGTATTACATACAGTACAGTATGTAAGTAATACGATCCACCGATCTTGTGGCTGGTTCGGGTTGGTGGAGATTGACGGGGGCAAAAAATCAATAGTTGCATTGACAGTCAGAAAAAAAGAAGAAAATATATATATATTTTTTTTTAAAATCACCGAGCAAGGCCGCTTTGTTTGCTGTAAGGTTTGCAAGCAAGGCAACACCCACATAGTGGACAGATGATGCCATGATGTCGCCCATAGCCACAACCAGCCACTCCCTGTCTCGGTGTTGTTTTTCCTCCCCGATTTATTGGTAATTGTGCGGTGTGAACTTGGTTGTCTTTGTGCAGGGCGGATATTTGATCCCCAACGGATCTCTTCCAGTGTCGCACGGCATGACTGGGGGTGGTAGTAGTAAAGCCACACCTACTATCTACTGACCTACAGAGACAAGCACAGACAACACAGTAGATGCTGATCATCCCATTCCCTATCCCATTTTATGTATCTCCCATCCCATCATCATCACATCTCTTGCAGATCGTGTTCCTCTGGTTCGCGGTGGCACGGATGATGGATCGATCTGCAATGTCACCCAACAAGAACCTGAACCGGAATTACTAGGACGATACCGTCATCGCGGAGGAACTGCCAGATAAGTTTAGAGCAGAAAGTAAAAAAAAAAAAAGATTTTAAATTTATTCACCGTGGATGATCTTTATTAAAATTTCAGTTTCCAGAACCGAGAAATCAATCTATTTGACTTTGAGTCTTGCACGAGTCATTAACAAGGTTAAGACGGCGTCTGCGACTATTGCTGTCAACATCGCCACATGGTCGGTGAGATCGACTGGTTTTTTAGTGGTAACCGGTTGTTGGTGGTGTCATTCTTTTACTACCTTCCTAGATAGTTTAGTTGGTCGAAGATGGTGTACGGGATACGATATTCCATATCCAAATATCCTATCCAGAATTCCAGAGTTTCCAAATAGAGTAGTAGGGAGTTCGAGTTGGTCAAAGCCATGTATGTCATGATTTGAGACACCACAGAATAAGGAGTAGGACAGCGGTCTCGAACATGTCGAACAGGGGGGATCGTCTTGTACACGGCGAGTGAGATCATTCTCTTCACTCGTCGGTTTTGCTTGGTGGGAGAAACAACCCAGGCTTCTGGGTCGTGGATCGAGTCATTGTGTAGCTTTGGTATAGGGGTTGAGATGGTATATGGTAATCCAGCCGACTGGGCTACTGCTGTTTTCGTCGTTTGCAGACGCAGAACCCGATTAATTGCTTATCTGCCAGGTTATATGGAGCAATGGGGATACCTATGTATAGAGTAGACGTTGGGTGTGCCTGAGGACGACATGCCGTATCTGGTACCATGATCATGTGCTCCCTCCCTCCCTCCTTTCTCCTGTCTTCCTCTACAACTCCATCAGCTGAGGCAGCAGCAGCAGCATCATCGTCATCACCATCATACAGTGAGATGTTATCTCATGATTATATCCAGATCATGACTTGCTCTACCTCATTGTCTAACGACAGTAGCTTGCTCATCTTCGTCACTGACTCAACCAGAAAACCAAGAGACTAACAACTGAATCAGTTTGAATCCACTCAAGTGCAATTAAGGTGCTGTGTGGCGCCGTGGCATGCCCAAATGCCGACTGCTGAAATTGAGACAGAATGCAACCATGTCAGGATATCAGGGACACACACCTGCTATTTGAACGTCCCAGCAACAACTTGATAATCGTAAGTGTTATCATGCTTCAAACTGGATGCTGACCTCGCTCGATATCTCTAGAATTCATTTCCGTTTCGGTCGACATTTCCCAAAGCAGCTTCGATTCTGTCCAGGCCGTGCCCATTCTACGGAGAATGCCGACCTAATCAGTCCAGACGATGTGCAGGCCTGATATTTGATAAGAATGGCCTATATCAAATTTTATCGTGGTCGGAGCTGGCCGATATCTGTTGATCCTTCGGAGCAACTAACAGCACACTCAGCGAGAACAACTCACTTTGCGTTATTTCTACCAATAATATCAAGGCTCGCACATCTGTGGAGATCTCCATCAATATCGATTATGGTGGCTTATATCGAATCTCTGTCGAATGATGTGCTGTCGAGTGAGACATCTGTGTGATGCAACCATTTTATCACACCAATGACATACGTCAAACGGCCTTGTTTGATTAAGATGTATCACATCCTGCTGGGCTGCCCAGAAAAAGAAAGAAAAAAAAAGGCATATGATTAAACCTGGATTTCACATTGGCTAGCTGTCGTCCATTATGGGGTCGGGCTACATTAAACAAAAATGCGCAGATGCCGTGATTGACACTTGGACAGATCTTGCAAAGCTGCTAAAAAGGTGGCCACATAGCGTCAACGATTAATCAAATTGCGCTCCTTCTCCGCACGCCCTGCAGGGAAAAAGGCTTCGCTTCATGATTAACCATCAACAGCCGAGGTTCAACTAACTGACACTAATTGCTTGACCAGGGCTTGATATAGATCGACTGGTGGATCATTCATCTGACAGTTTTTCGTTCGCAACTTGGAACAAACTATGAAGCTTGATAAACGGCTGTCGATTTGATAGTCGCTTTGATCTGCGATACGGATTCTCCGTGATAACAAGCCTTGGTGATCCAGAGGATCAGACCCTCATTACCTGAATGTAAATTTTCTGCCTGCCAGGCGAGGACGCATGCACAATACGGCCTGCAAGACACTCTTCCCATGCTAGCGCTAAAGGCCTCAGGATAACACTAAAATCAGACCATGCAAGAATCGGCAATATTTCCGTCAGTAGCCGCGAAGACTCCCGCTGTTCCCGCTGTCACATTCATGCTGTTGATGGACCCTTGTCTGAATTAAGTACCAATTGCAGGTCGGAGTTTATAAGCAATTGCACATGTCAATCATGTCCGCCTTGCGTGCTTTCTGGCAGATTGGCATATTAGTATTGCAACTCAATTTCTTCGACACAGAAAGAGGAGAATAAAAAAGCAAAATAAACAAGCAAAAGCAAAAATGAACAGCAAAAAGGTAACGGCAGGATCGATATCGCCGTCCAGAGTAGCATCGTGGCTGGTCTTGACTTCGAGGATTAAAACTTTGTCTTGGGGTCCCGACCATCTGTTTGGCTTCGATCACGATAAGCAGCCACGCTTTCGACAAATCGCCTAGTCTCACCACCAGCAGCTCTCTGTCTATTCCCTCTTAATTTATCACCAGTGTGGTTCTAATTCAACCCCTCTTTCTCCTTCCTGCCTTGGTTGGCAGCAACCATCATTATGGCCACCCCCTCTCTTCCTGCCTCTCTTTCTCCTTTTCTAGAAGGTTAATGGATGCAAGATAGGTTGCATCGTCCGCTTTAGCTTTTACCCCGGGTCAGCCCAGCTCTCTATCTGGTGGAGTCTATTCCTCAACGGTCAGAACCTGGTGTGATTTAATCTCCTATGCATCGTGGCCTGGTTAAAAGGGCTACTTTTCCCGCATGCTGGATCAATGATTGAATATTTAGTTTTGTTTACCTGCTCTTAATCATCTTCTGTTCTATCTATGTTTTGCAGTCTCGGGGATAACAGGATCAGTACAATATGACTCGCGTTGATGATATGAAACATCGTGCCCTTTCTTGGGAAAGGGCAAATGCTACCATCCCGGAAGATGGGAAAATGCATACTGGCGGTGATGCAGCACGACCAAAAGGACGCATCCGACGATCGATGACAGCCTGCAATACCTGCCGTAAGCTCAAGACGCGCTGCGACTTGGATCCACGTAGCCATGCGTGTCGTCGATGCATCTCATTAAGGTTAGAACCTTTACTTGGCTTTAGGATTATGGCCGTGCGGTGTAAAGGTACACGCATTTTGGACTCGTCACTGACATATTTCAGAATTGATTGTCAACTCCCAGAGACCGGGGAAAAGTTTCATGACAATATTTCAATGTGGTCGGATGCGACGGCATCTATTCCCTCCATCGAGGAGCGACTCGCTTCGTTGGAAAGAAGCATCGGAGAGATGACTCGCACGATGCGACAAATGATGGACAGATCACCAAGTATGTCGAGCGCTTCTACATCGCAACTAGCCAGGAGTGTTGCGACGGATGAAACCGCTTCGTATGATGGGAGTCCACCATCGCCTCTTGTTCCCAAACCAGTTCATATGATCCAGGAACTCCATTCTGAGTTCTTTGGAGAAATGGATGGTTTCGGCGCTGGTGCCAACTTCTCGAGTGATATCGTGTCGAAAGGAATCATAGACTCGAAATTGTCGTTGAAATTGACGCAACTGTGAGACACCACCTTTCTCGGGGATATCTGGATCGTGCGCTGACTACATGTTGACCCGCAAAGATTCGTTGACCAATTCGGGTCTCGAATTTCCATCGACAATCTGTCTGATCTGCATGATATGGGTCGTACTGATCCATTTCTATTCAGCACGGCTTGTCTTTTGGCTTCTCGATATGTACCTGGGATGCCACAGCAAGCAATCCGTGCGATGTACCTTCAAGTGCGACATGCTGCATCGAATGCATTGTGGAATACTCCACCCCTGGCGTATGAATCGCTTCAAGCACTTACACTCCTCTGTTTGTGGTCGCCAACAATTCAGAAGGGGGCTCTGATGGATAGTTGGTTGCTGAGCGGAATCTCGATCAACCATGCCCTTATCTCCTTTGATTTTCTCGACTGCGTTCCTGCTGGACAGGTTAGCAATGACATGTTTAAGAAGCTGCGTTTATGGAACAGTCTTTGTTTGACTCAATTGCAGTATGTATCGCCGTTCGTTATTGATCCAGGTTACTGACAAGGCTAGCTTTGCAATTGGAAACGCTCGTCCTTTCAACATACAGCAGAGATATCTGGACCACTGCCCACGGATTCTTGAGCACCCGAGTGCTACCTCTGAGGATGGAAAGGTCGTGGCGGAGATTCAGCTATATCTCATCACTCTGAAGATACAGAAAACCAGCCAACGCATGCAATATGCAGATAGCGAGTATGAGGAAATCGAACGTTGGAAGATGGAGTGGGCGCACCTATTAAGTGAGAGCTTATATTCGTCGTTTCCAAGACAAGCATGCTAATAACAGCACAGCCAGCGAGTCATCACTCCAACTTAGCCTGTGGTTCTGCCAACTACTCCTCCATCGAACGATCATGAGGCTGCACCCAGAATGCGACAGACTCATACCCGAAATCATCCAGATATCACGACTCATCGTGTCCAAGTTCATGCAGATCCGCTTCTCCGTGGCACTCGGCTTCATCGACCAAACATACTTTATCGTCGGCTACGCAGCCCTGACCCTCTGCGACTTTAACGTCATGGACCCCCTAATCGACCAGATCCAAACCTTCCTACTCCATCTATCCCCAAACGAAGACCACATCGCATATCGGTTTTCGTGCATCATTGCAGAGCTCAGACGACGACATACAGAAGAAAATGACCCATTCCGGATAGTCAAGGGTACTTTGTTCAGTGATCCGTCTAAGATGAACGTGGACCAAGCGGAGTTTATGCCTTCTCTTATGAATACGGTGGTTGATGAGTATGAGGCTTTGGAACAGCTTATTCCTGGGCTTGTACCGTCTAATGGGTTTCCCGCGCCAATGTTTGATACTTCTATGCATGGTGCGATTCCGGGGGTGATGGTGCGGAATACCTTGTGAGTGTTTCACTTATGTTAGGATGAGCTGGGCTCGATCCTGTTTTTGTTGGGGTTTTGGTATGTGATGTGAAAAGCAGTTGGGTCTTCAAAAGTTGATAAACCTGTGGATATCTGGGGTTAGCTGGGTAATGATAAATTAAAAGCAAGATAGTATCTTGAATGAATTCATCGGTTGTCGTCCTATGTTAATGGTCTTGCCACTTGCTTCGACTTTTAATATATCTGAGCAAAGAGGATCTTGCAGTTCATTGATCATATGGTCATCAAAGATAAGAAGTGACACGAACCAGAAAGAACGAACACACCCACGACGCAGATAATCAGCGTCAAGGACACAAAAAATATACATGAAAGTAGTAGATGGTCATAAAAAAAAGTATAGTGTCATCATGATAAAGCATCAAATCACTGACCCAAAAACCCCCTAACAACCTGCATATACCTCTCCCTCTCATCGAAATGGGGCATATGCGAACTCTCAGCAAAACGCACCCACTTGACCTTGTCAAGGCCCCAGAAAAAGGGTTTAACGGCGCTGTCTTGCGCTTCGTCGTAGTGGCCATTGATCAGCAGGACGGACACGCTGATCTTGTGCAGGGTTTCAAGCACGGTCCAGTCTTTGAGGGACCCTTCGACCCAGAATTCGGAGGGGCCGAGTCTGTCATATATTAGTATGGATGAGATGGGATTGGGTAGAGTTGGGCTGGAATGGAAAGGGACAGGGGATACTAACGTGGTAGAAGTGACAGTTGTATCTCTCTTAGTAGCCCATTCGATACTCTGCACAAGTTCATCCGGAAGGGGGTTCACACGGCAGCCAAACTCTGCCATGAACTTGCCCGTCGCAGCCTCATACTCCTCAGACTCCAACCGCCCCTCATCCTCACATCGTTGCAGGGAATCCTGCACATCCTGCGGCAGGGTCTTCCTGAGCCGATTAACAGACTCCAGCCACAACTCCACCGACGCCGGCGAGTTGGAGATGATCAGTTTCCGCAGACCAGCGGGTCTTCGAATGGCGAATTCCGCGCCCAACATGCCACCCCAGGAGTGGCCGAGGATGTCGAACCGGGAACCCGACAGCCCGAGATGGGCGAGCAGATTTTCCAGCTCGGCGACGAAGAGATCGACGCTCCAGAAGGCCTTGTCGCCCTTTTTTTCGGGGTGGTGGGACGACAGCCCGTTTCCGATCTGATCGTAGAAGATGACTGGGATGGAGGGCGCTAGGTCGGATACGGGGAGCATGTAGTTGTGGCAGAATCCAGGGCCGCCGTGCAGGACGACTAGAGGGACTGCATCAGAGGATGAGGATTTGAGATCGCCATCGATTCGATACCAGGTTTTGGCGTTTTCGAGGCCGGGATAGATAAAGTCGATTGTTCCTTGGGTGGACATGATGGGAAAAAAAGACGTTGAATACGAGATGTTTGATGAAGAAAGTCAAATCTCAGACACTGGAAGTCTGACAGAGAGTGAATATGATAACAAGAAAAGAAATAATGCTCAGCGGCAGACGATGTAACACCAAATGGCGCGAATTAGGGGGAGGGGAAGATCAAGAGAGGCTGTCGAGTGGACCAGACATGGATACGAATCCTCGCCCCAGTGCAGTGGGTTCTGTTGGCTGCTATGAGGCCTTAATCTTTACATAAACCGTCAGACAGAGTGTCAATCACTTGCACCAAAAAAAAAAAAAAATATTACTATGGGGTTGAAGAATCCTTCGGAATAACCTCATTCATTCATTCCTTCATTCGTTTATTTTTATTCTTCGTTAATCGTATTCTACACCAACCACATTCTTTTAACCATGTCTTCGCGATATTTTCTTTCATAAAAGCATGGGATAATGAGCCATGCCGACCGTAACAGCTGAGAACTTGTCCCCAGTTGTCGCCATCGTCGCCTGGTTTCTGCTGGTCGTCTCGTGCATTGGTGTGTTTGGCCGTCTGGGATTCAAGTATCTCCTCGCCAGGAAATTCGACGTCGACGACTATCTCATCTGCGCTGCTTTGGTGGGTTTCTCGACAGTTCGATAAGGATAAGGCTGATGGTGGTAGATTCTGAGTGCGCTCCAGACAGGATGCATCGCTATTGCGACAGATAACGGCTATGGGAAGCCGTTGGCTTCGTTGGATGATGATCACATTGGTCCGATGCTGAAGGTGAGTCGTCTTTTGCCTGGGACGGCTGTGAAAGACCTGGATAGCTCATTCTACGGTCGACTAGGCTGGATATGCCTCCGAAATACTATACATTGCGTGTCTTTGCTGCTCCAAGCTGAGCTCAGTCGCCTTTGGGGCCTTTCTGATGCAACGAACTCGCAGTGTCGAGTGGGTGTTGACGCTGTCCATCGTCGTCTGGGGTATTATTGGGATATTCGCAGTTGCTTTTCAGTGCAAACTTCCAGAACCCTGGAATGATTTGGTCCCATCCAGGTGTTTCAATCGGGTAAGAAGATATGGACAAGAGATTTAGAAGACAGAGCTGACGAGGGCAGATTGCTTGGTGGAACTACTTTGAGGTGACCAACCTTCTCATCGAGGTGGTTCTCATTGTCTTTCCGATCTTGATGATTCTTGATATCCAAATGTCGACGACGAAAAAGATCACCGTCATCGTGTGCTTTCTGACGCGTATACTGTGAGTTAGACAGCCAGCCAAGGTTGACCTATCTAACTAATTTCTGCTAGTGTCATTGGCGCCATCATCTGTGAACTCTACTACCATAACCGTCTCCTCACCTCCAAAGATCTAACCCTTGATTCCTGGCCGGTTGCCGTTTGCATGGAAATCGTCCAATGTTTCGGCATCCTCATAGCCTCCGTCCCACACCTGAAGCCATTCCTATCCAGCCTCCAGTCGACCGGATTGCGATTATACCAGATACCCGGAGAGGAAAACGTCCGGGCCGGCTACGTCTACGGAAAATGGAAAATGAGCCCAAGTCGCCAGACGGATACGAGCACCTCGGGCCACGAACTGAGTGGGTTGCATCGAGGCATTAATCGGACGGTGGTGACTGCAATGACCAGCCCGCGGGCCCCAGATTGGGAGACGCAGAGCCAGACCAGCCAGAGCCACATCATCCGGGAGACTAAAACTTGGGTTGTGGAGGAACAGGTCGAGGGTGGTGGGCCATCTGAGATCCGTATCCCTGACCCTGAGAGCGAGAGATGCTCGCATAGCAGTAGTTTGATACGGCATTCAGAATCGCATCCCTGACTACCTGCATTCCTGCAATAGTCATGCTGAGGATGTCATCATCTATCGCTAAACTAGCTAGCATAATTTCTTTTGTTGAAACCCTTTTTGTCTGCATGCATTGTCAGAATTTGTCAAAAATTGCATTTTGGCCCCTATGTACTACACTCTCAATATTGGCATGTCGATCTCTGTCATGCAGATCCTAGTTGATTGCTTAGTCGATGCTAAGACGAAGCTAAAGTGATGCTAAGAAGGAGTCAGTAAGAAACAAGAAGACGCCGTCGCTTCGGTTTCGCCGAAAAGCATCCGTTCGCCAATGAAGGATTCGTGCCCATCCGATGACAGGGAAGACAAGTCTGAGGCCAAGAACTGGTGGTTTGATCGAGGGTTCCACTATCACGAAAAAGAAAAGAAGACATTAGACAATCGACAAAAGGATTGTTGGTGTTGGTGTTGTTCTTGTTTAAACAATCCTCGGAATTCGGCCGCCATTTCCGTCCAGCTCCATCGTGTGTCGTCGGCGGCCCGTCCCAGCCGTCTTCTGTCTCACTCCTCGTCCTTCTCGTCTTTCCTCTCCACATCGACATACAGACGGATTTCTTTCCCTGCAGCGGCAGTACTTTTTCACAGGCCGCGTACTAATATGGACCAATGGTTCATCCGCCAGGAAGTACTATCGTTGTTTGAGGTTTAATCCCTCCATCCTTGGTGGGATTGCCTCGAGGATGCCGGCAACATAGGGCCAGAGGGACCAGCCCCAGGCTGTGAGTTATTTTGCCCCTAGTCTTTCGTCAAGTCTTTTCTTTTCTTTTCTTTCTTTTTTTGGGAATTTGGGTTTTTTCTGCTTGCTTTTTCTTTTTCTTTTTCTTGCTCGTGCTTATCGATCTGTCTAAAAAGGAATCTTGGTCCCGTTTCTGGTTCCCCAGAATTCATCATCTCCTGCAGAGTCAGACTGTAGTCAGCCAGCCACATCTGCAAAAGGCCCCCTCCCCCACTACTGACAGTCAAGACCCTCGTGGGGAAGAGACTCAAGATGTCTAAGTCGGTCGAGATGGCAGAGATGCCATGGGGGCTTAGGGGTGAGGATGGTTCGGGTAATCAAGATGACTATGCTTTGGCGCGTGTGGGAAAGAAACCTATTCTCAAGGTAAGATATAGCTATCTTTTGATAATGACGAGAATTGCGACTGATGGTTATAGCGACAATTTGGTTTCATGTCCATTTTGGGGTTCAGTTGTACCATTTTGGCAACATGGGAGGGTATCCTTTCGTGAGTTTATATCCTTGTTTTCTCAAATTACTCAAGGCTAACAATGGCAGGACATTTACAATGCCATTTGAAAAGTAGGTCGACTTTCGTGATCAATTGCGCTTCATCCTCGATGCTCATACAACCTCAGTGGAGGTCCTGCCGGCACGATTTACAGTTTCATTATAGTCTGGGCCGGCATATGTGCGACATTCATCACCATGTCCGAGCTCGTTTCGATGTATATTCCCCGGCAGTCCGATTGAATACAATTTGATATTGAACAATGCGCAGGGCACCGACTTCTGGTGGACAGTACCACTGGGTTTCCATGTTATCCCCGCCATCCTGTCAAAAGTATATGAGTTTTGTGACTGGTTGGTTTTTCTGATACACATACTATACTATGAACAGCAGCTCATTCATCACAGGCTGGCTTATTGTCATCGGCTGGTTGGGCGCCTTTGCCTCGTCCGCATACCTGAGTTCTTCGCAGATCCAGGGCTTGATCGTCCTCGATCACAGTTCCTACGTCGCCCAGCCCTGGCATACCCTCCTCCTCTACTGGGCCGTCACAGCTTTTACCGTGTTCGTGAACGTGTTCGCCAGCAGTCTCTTGCCGAAATTTGAAGGCCTTGTTCTTGTGATTCATATCATTGGATTCTTCGCCATCTTGATCCCGCTCGTCTACCTCGGTGAACGCAACTCGGCCAAAGAAGTCTTCACCACATTCTCCAATGGTGGTGGCTGGCAGACAGAGGGCTTGTCATTCTTAATCGGAATGACCGGGAACATGTTCGCATTTACCGGCGCCGACGCAGCTGTACACGTACGCTCTCCCATCTGAAATAAAACGAAAATCGCATCAACTAACATCACCCCATCTAGATGAGCGAAGAAATTCAAAACTCAGCCGTAGTAGTGCCCATCTGCATCATGACTACAGTTGTCCTCAACGGCCTGCTCGGTCTCGGAATGATCATGGCCGCCCTCTTCACCATGACAGACGTCGAAGCCGCTCTCAACTCTTCCACCGGGTACCCCTTTATGGAGATATTCCTGAGCGCCACCAAATCCGTCCCCGGAAGTACGGTCATGTCCGCCCTTATCCCGATTCTGGTCGTTGCAACCGCCGTCGGGTGTCTGGCTTCGTCTTCTCGGATGGTTTGGTCTTTTGCTCGTGACCGTGGTATGCCTGGATCATCGTGGTTGAGCAAGGTAAGAAAACTCCGTGCATGTCCATCCAGGGCCAAGCTGACTGACAATAAAATAGGTGAGCTCTCAAGCGGTTCCTCAGTATGCCATCTCCGTCGTAACGGGGGTTGGCGCTCTCCTCGGCCTGATCATTCTCGGTTCATCCGCTGTCCTCAACGACGTGGTCTCTCTCACTGTCAGCGCCCTTTATGGCTCATATTTACTCTGCGCGGCACTATTCCTCTACAATCGCCTGATGGGTAACATCAGCTCGCCAGCCGATCCCTCTTCAGACTCCGATGTGGTTGTCAACACTCCCGGTGCACCTCTCGTCTGGGGCCCCTTCCGCCTACCCCCAGTCCTGGGTGTCATCTGTAACGTCTGCGCAGTTGTCTATTTAACCGTGGGAATCTTCTTCAGTTTCTGGCCTAGCGACCGACAGACTACCAGCGAGGCCATGAACTATGCCGTCGTGGGCACGGCTGGTACACTTATTCTTAGCACTATCTACTATTTCCTGTATGCCAAACGAGTGTATACAGGACCAGTCGTGGAAATCGACCGAACTTGAGAATAATTAATATGTACTGGTATGGGAACGAATGAAAATTGTATTTCTTTAATAGCAAGAATTGGCCACAGCTAGACTAATAGGACGACTGATTGATGAACAAGCCACACATAAGAATATTTCTTTACCCAGGCCGAAAAACAAAAAAAAAAAAAAAAATTGAAGCAAGACAAACCAGGAGCAAAAGCAGAGGAGAAACCGAGAGCCACAAGTATTTCAAAGCCAGAATCGCTATCCCCGTTTCAGAGGGCCACCAAAGAAGTCCGTCCACCAGCCATTCTAATCCGTACACACTATTCACACTTCAGTACAAGAGGTAGTAAACGAAAGCTCCTAACCTTCCTTTTCTCCTTCGTAGCAGAATGTTTCAAGGGACAGAAAATAACTGTGGCCAGGGGCCGACTCTGGTGATCCGATGTGAATTCCGAGTGGAACGAAGGTGCCCGACTCGAAAGCAAACACCAAACTTCCAGAATCACCAGCTGTAGCAAATCTAACGTCTGACCACTTGACCACCCCAAACCATCCGTAAGGCTCTGAATTATCTTGGTCATACGGCCCTTCGCTATCAGATCCATCGGAGTTTCCAGTTAAGGTGGGATGACGAAGCGACTGAAATCCGATTGATTCAGTCTGAGATTGGTACCATCCCCGAGGTGGTTCACGCGTAACACCCACCAGGTGGCCCATGGTTAAGTCACTTTGGCTGCCCTTTTTAAAGACAACAATGGCACTAAGGTGAATCTTCATTGCAAGAGGTGTCCATCTTTGCTGTGCCACAGGATCAAGAATATGAGATACGGGGACAACCGTGGTTTGGAAATAGTGTAGGTTGATGTTAAAATAGCAATGTTGGAATCTTAGTAGGTCATCAGGTTTGATGATCAGAAAAGCTGTGTCATCCGTGAACGCAGGGCTCTTTCCATCGTAGCCTACTCGCTTGCCGTTCATCCGTTTCGAGGTTGGAGAAACCTCCAGATTGATTTGAACGTCTCCATCAGAGTCAGCCAAATTCCTAGTCATAACAGAGTCTACGCCGTCTGGTATCACATGGCCTGCTGTCAGAGCGACATGAATCAACCCAGGCTTTCCAGGACGAGATGACGACATGATTGGGCCTAAAGTACCAATCTCCTTTCCGTTGTCAGGGTTGAGAAGGTCCACGTCACACAGAGGGGCACCAGTTTCGATGATTGGGTTCTTGCAGCTCTCTGGATGGTAACGCAGGGAATAACCCTTCACAGGAACTAGGTATGGAAGCCGTAGCCCTTCCGGAAGTGGGGGAGGATCTTGTCCTTCTTCTGGCGATATTCTCATATATCCGCGTCCGTTATGGCCGTAGTTCGAGAAAACTCGATAGCTAGAGTGAACGGTTATTATAGGTCTTTGAGAGATATAACATAGGTTATTCACAAACCCTATTTTGCACAGTGCGAACTCTAAGCCATTCCAAACCTTTTCGGTCAGCAGAGATGCTCTTACGGCTGCCGAGGGCCAGTCTATATGTTGGAGACCATAGATCTTCTCCAATCCATCAACAATCTCTGGCGTTACAGGTAGTCCAGGATCGTAAATCTGAAGCGCCTTGATAAGGCAAGACCTTGGAGACCCGCACAAGACCTGAAGCCGCAACTCCCCATGTGCCATTCTCAAAGTTCTCCTCCGGATACGTTCTTCCCACGGGATATCACATGGAATGGCTGATGTTGGTTTCAAGGCGGGTGAGCTGGCAGCAGATTCGGTAGGAGTCATGGCATGGTCCGAAGTGCTTGACCATGATGACGGCGTGGGGGGTGTTACTAACATGGTCTTAGGAAGCTTGATGGGATTTTTTTTTTTTTTTTCAAACTAAGACGGTGACTGACTGGAGCAAAGTAAAATATGGTAAAGCTGAAAGTTGATAATCGAATACGAACAAGAAGTCTGTATGTCAAAGAGAATAGAAAGAGTGGTTGTAAGAGTAAAGACTTCGAAGCCCCGTCAGATTTTTCGGTTGTCTACTGAGTCACAAGGTCAGAAAAAATTAGGCAAGGACTGTAAATGAGGAAGGAGTGATGTAACTCATCACTTACAAGGGAAAGAACCCGGGAGGAAGGTAGACCACGACATACAGGGCCCTGTGCTTTTAACGGGAAAAGAGCGATCCATCATCAGAGCCGAAGAGATTTGATGGAAAGCGCAAGAAGGTAGCACCAAGAACAGACGCAGGAACAGGTGCTGCCGTAGTAATTGGTACCTAGGTAAGATGTTAAGGGTTTCAGATGCCTATCAAAGTTCCTGTCCAATTCATTATTTATTTCATCTTTCACGAACAAAAACATAACTATCAGACAAAGCACAGTACGCACCCCATAAGAATTCGTTGTATTTTGTAGAAAAAAAAAAAAAAAAAAAAAAAAGGCGACTTAGTCCAGCGTATTGTCCTCTGTCCTCGAAAGGAGCCGCGACTTAATCCAGCGGCCAGAGGGTAGTGAAGAAAAAAATATTAAAGCATCGTAAACCAGTTTCAGGTGATGTTGGACAGAAGAAGCCTTCTGGCCTCTTCTTCTGGCTTGATGCTGCGACGTTGGTCTGCTGCGGTGTTGGTCGTTGGTCCCCTCCAGGACTGCCTGATTGCTCGATCCAGGTCAGTGGTGGTTGTCAGAGGGGACTTTGGGTAACCGGAGGGAGATGGAACAATTAAGGATGAAGAGGACGAGGATGGATGGGTGGATTGAGATGTGATAATGAGAAGAGGAAGGGAGGAAGAGTGGAAGAAAAGAGACTCGCGACGAGATGTAGTGCGCTAAGCGAGACGCTGGCAGGTCCAGTCAATAAGAATCCGATCACGCAGGGATTCACTCGAATATTGATATTCACTTTTACCAGTCCATCAAGTGTCATGTCATTCACGGTCAAATCCCCCAATCCCCAGCTGGTGGGAGAAAGGGAGTGTGAACCAGTCCAGGTCCAGGACAAATTAATGTTACTAGGTACTCACGATCAAGTCAAGTAATCAATCCAATTCAAGGTATTGCTACCATTCTCTATGCATATAATCCAATAAACGACAAGAAGCCGACTTGAACAAACCACAAATACAAAAATCCTAATCCCACCTGGCTCAACCAGGAAAAGTAAGAATGAACAGAATGAAAAAGACAAAAAAACCGCCCCGCTAAATAACAGTCAAAAGATTTCACGTGGTGAAGCTGAACAGCCCCTTGTCAGGCAATTCTTGTCGTTCGTTCACCAAAATGCAAGAAAAGATGAAAAATGATATGTGGACATGTACACGATCCCCACAGGCGATACTTCATGTCGCCCTGCGAAGAAGATTCAAACAGGAATGAAGGAAACCAAGCCAGTCAGCGAAGGAAGACTTCGGCTTGGCAAGACGGTAATGCACGATGCACAGCAACCAGAGCATTAAATGACTTTTTAACGAGTTTACCAAGTTTCCTGGATTTGGGTTAGCAACAGTATTAAAGAAGATTGGAAAAAGTAACTTACGGCAATATATTGGCCAGCCTCCTTCTTGTTCTGCCAGAACTGAGAGGCTTCCTCTTCGTTCAGGTTACCCTTGGCCATGGCCACATCGACCAGAGCAGCCTCGACACCTTCTCCCATGCCCTTTCCACTACCGCAGACAAAGACACGTCCATCGAGGGAGTTGATGACGAACCAGACCAGGTCGGCCTGCTGGCGGACCTCCTCCTGGACGTACTTGCTCTCACCCTTGCGAGACTGCACGACGGTTCGCACCTTGTCTTCGTGGACACCCCACTCGCCGCTGTAGAGCTCGTCGAGAAGGGAGTCGCGAACACCCTGCAGAACCCAGACCTTGTTGGCGCAGTTGGCCGACTGGAGACGTCGCTGCACGAATCCACGGAAAGGAGCAATACCAACACCAGCGCCGACCAGCAACATCGGTCCATCAGATGCAAATCGGGTAGCCAAGGGGTTGGCCATCAATCCTCGGAACATGGGGACATGGAGGTTGAGAGTGCTTGGGTCAATGCCCTGCTTCTCTGCGTCCACGACCTTGCGAGCGAGGCGTTCTAGGTAGCCGGAGCCGACACCGGTTCTCCAGCCTTGCTTCCAGTCCTTGCTCTCGGCAACAGACACGGCCACTTCAACTAGGCGGCGGCGGTCAGAGCCCTTTCCTGATCCAGAGATGAGTGGGTCTTGAGACAAGGAGTAGAAACGAGGCATCAGAGTGTTGAGGGTGGAGAGAAGGTGGTCTAGAGGAGGCTGGGCGGAGGGGAAAGCGTTCAAGAGCTGGATGACAGAGATGTGGGAGTCGGTACGAAGATCACAGAAGGCGCCTTGGCCTTGGGCGGATGACAAGAACATGAGGATTTGCTTCTCATTGGCGTCACTAGCATACTCGCCCAGCAACCGGAAGAGTTGCTTGTTGGGGGCGTAACTCTGGATATCCGAGCACCAGCTAAGGAGCTCTCTGCGGGTAGTAATCAGCTCTCGGGGCTTGTCGTCACCCCAAATGGTAGGCCAGCGGCCCTTAGTGGTACAGGCAGTGATCTTCTTGTCGCGAATAGACTTGGGGACACCTAGCAGGTTGAAAATAGTGTCGACATCTTCCTCCTTGTTCTTGGGGCACACTCCGATGGCACCACCGACCACGAAGTCGACGTCTCCGCTCTCGGCGGGATAGTCAGTTACGTCAATGTCAAAGTGGTAAGTCCGCTTTTCGGCACCAGGCTTGGTCAATTCTCGGGCATGGTACAAGGGAGCCTGGTAGACATCATAGGGGGGATGGGGCTGCACAAAAGACGGAGGGTGGTCGGCAGGGCCCAGCTTCATGTCCACCGCGGATGCGGGGATGGTCGAAAACGAGAGGGTCTTCTCGGGGAGTTCCACAATGCTCGACAATTCGCTGTCCAAGCCGAGATATTCAATGTTCAACTTGAGACTTCTAAATGCCTCATTGTCTGGAGGGGTCACTGTATTGATGCCCGAAACGGGTCCGGAGATACCCCTCAGAGGCTGACTACGGCAACAGCCACCCCCACAGCAGAGGGGTTGCACTTTTTGTGTGCCAGAAGTACCCACATTCTCCAAGATCCTTCTCATGTCCTCCGAGTTCTGAGAGATGAGAATGGTCGAGGCACGTCGTTGACGGCCACCAGCCGATTGGCCGGGAGACTTTTGGTGTGCAAACTCGTCAACCTCGGCATGGCCTTCGGCGGGGGGTGTCAATGGCCTATCGGTAGTCTCTGCTTCCTGAGCCGAGACATTGAAGGTGGTATCTGTGACGGACAAGGATCGAACTCCACGGGGTTCCTCTGGAATAGGATTGTCGGGGTGAGAAGTCGACGAGACCGGAATAGCCTGGTGATCTCTATTCATGGGTCGAGCGAATGTCGACGCCATAGCGGTCGATGGTGGCGACGGGGGAAGAACGGCGTGCACTATAGTGATTGAATCAGCCCAGCTGTACAATGGAATTGAAGACCGAGGAAATTTTCTCGACCAGACATACCCATTGTGTCAATTGTAAGAAGATATAAAGGGGGGAAGGAGAGATAACCCGCTGGATAGCAGGTAAAGGGTCGGGACAAAAAGGTCGAGATAGTAAAACTCGAGTTGATAGAAGGATGGGGGAGAGGAAAAAGATAAACGGAAAGGGACGAAGGGAAGAAGAAAAAGAAACAGCAACAGGAGCCGTCTAAAGCCGAAGAGTGGAGGAGGCAATGGGGGAACTTGGCATCTAATAATTAATATGGACCGGCAGGAGAAGAAAAAGCGATGGTGGGATGAGGAGGAAATGCTGGGCCCGAGGAGATTGAAAAGGCAAAACCGGCACCGGGACGATGGTTCCGCTGCGCTAGGTAATGATGCGTAAACTATGGGATGGGAAGGCGATGATATGGGTATGAGAAGATAGATCGAATGCAGCTGTCTTCTGGGGATATTAAATAGATAATAATGAACAAAAAGAAAGACAGGAAAGCAGCCCCCTTTCTGGCTGATGCAGCGGATGGTCGCCACCTGAAGCCGTGAGGGTTTCCGGGTGGAATCTCAACGTCATTACCGAATACCGTACGGTAATTTTCCGCATCCATCTGATTCTTTTTTTCCTTATTCTTCTGGGTTTTTATTATAATTGTTCTTAATACTACTATTATGAATAATAATAAAGGTAGGATCAGATATGGAATTACTCGTATCTGATCGTTGCGGTGAGACAGAAACCAGGGAACAAGGATCGGCATATTGCATCGTCTGATGCACCTTAGCGGAACCCTTTTCTGGCGTGGGTTTTTCTGACAATTGCAAGAGAATGAATGGACACTTGAGCTCGTAATCGAGATCAGAAGCCAGTTTATTAATGTGTAGGATATGATTACATCTACAGAGTGTCTACAGGTGTGTTTATGTTCTACAATACAATACCGATGATTACCGAACAATTACCATTCCCACCAATCTAATCAGATCCGGATGCAACTTCTGCCCTCCCTTTGCCGTCGCAGTCAACCATCAGCTGATTTTATCGACAGGGAAGGAAGAGCTATTATAACATCATTTTTATACTCGATACGGAAATCTACATATCCCTCATCATCAGTATTCTTTCTCATCGGAAGCTGTTCTCCGGGACTGTCACTGTCAAACAGGACACGGCATCGACACGTGATAGACACGGGATGTTGGACTACCGGATCAGATAACAATAATGCGACACCAGTCGATCTCCAGACTGTCAGGAATGGGAAGGAAACCCTTGCATTGGTCGACGATCCTGGCATTCTCCTTTCTTTACCCGTAATAGTAGCGCTATCCCGCGCCTTGGCTGGCGTTTTGGCTCAGTCCCAGGATGATTCATTTGTGCCCTTTTGCGTTCGATTTCGTTTTCGTCCCGAAGTGGGGCACGCCGATGTCGGCCGATCATATCAATCAATCAGATAATACTCTATAAATTATCAGTAAGATATGGAGATATGAATATGGGAAATGTTATGTAAAAGTAGAGAATATAAATATGGCAATACTCGTACTGTGTGAATAAATATGTATACTGTATGTACTCTGTGGATGGTGTATATGAGATCTCCGCCATCCCAACAAGTCGGTCACCTCCACTCAATATCGTCTTCGAAGCCTTCTGGAATCGATTAGTCCATCCAACAACCCGTGTCTCAGCCTCTCAGGGGGTTGCGTTTTTTGCTTTTTACGCTGGATTGTGGATCATTCTGAGGAGGCTGAGAGTAGTAGGACGGAGTAAAGTACATCTGTCAGAATGAACTATCATCATCATATGAACTCTGTGCTACTCCCGTACTGACACGATCAGGTTATTCACAGTGACACATGCTCTATTACCTCACTTCCAGCCCATCCTGGATACCATCCCGCGTACCATCCCTTGGGTCTCTCTGTACAGCCCAAATGGCTCGTTTCCAATTCCGGCTGACCCAGTTCTGCTCCCGCAAATTGGAATCCTTCCGAGGGACTCGCCGATTATCTGATCCTGCTAGGCCGATGGCTGGGATTTAGCTTCATCCCCGACTCCATCGGGGACGGTTAGTCGCAGCGCTACACCGGCCTGCTAGGAGTCACTAACTATTCTTATCCAGACCTCACTAGCCGCCGCCAGCATCCCCTATCCCAATACCTTGTTCCGTACCGTACAAGACATTCATCTCTTGGACGCAGTGTACATGGTAGCTGATGCTATCCATCACACTGTATGATTGAATATGAATATAACCCCATAAGGATCACCATCATCACCATATAGTACTATTCCATCTAATCTCCTGATCTAAACGCGAGTACGTAAAGCTGCTGAGGCTAACCTGCCTCCCTTTAATTTAGCACACCTCGCTTACTAGTGCCTCAACGCTGCAACTCGACTTGTCATCTTTCTTCGTCTCTCCCTTGTCGCAGCCAGCCGAGGGAAGAAAAATTCTGCTCCTCTCCTAGCATCCGATTCTGAATCGATTATTGAGTCCCCTAGTTGCAGAATAAGGCAACTGATAGACATGTTTGACCCTTTCACGGCCTCATTGGTGAAATCGATCTCTTCGCACGCTCTTTTTTCTTTTTTCTTTTCCCCAAGTCGGACCGAGTCAGGCCAGCCATTTCGTCATGCTGTCGGGCTAACTGCAGCAGCCGTGGCCAGACAGGCCAGTTTGCCAATGCTGGCTTTTTCTCTCATTCTGCCCCTATTCTCGTCTCCACGTGAAGATCGTGTCTAACTTGTTCCTTGTCCTCCCCAGCCTCCTGATTGTCTAGACGAACCGTCGCGTTTTCCTCTTCCTCTTCTAGCATGGCGACTTGCGAAATACACCTCGTCGATTGCGAGATACATCCAGACTATGGTGGGAGATTCGATGAGTTGGCTTGCTCTTTGCAGGCTCTCCTCCCCATCTTTTCGATGAGACACTTCGAGTGTTGCGTTCGTCTCGGATATAGCCCAGGTCGGGACATGTCGACAGGCTTACCATAGCCGCTCCCATGTGTTCTTAATCCTTATAACCTCCCTTCCAGTCTCTTCGCTACCAGAAATGATCAAAACAGCCCATTGAAAGACCCTACATCAGTGGAATCTGCTCATCGATCTTCTGCCAGACAGCTGTGGTCACTCACCCACATAATATCTCGAATCGACTACAATATCCCAAACTCTCATGGCTGTCTGTTTTCCCGGGGAGACAAACTAACAGAACATCACTATACTGTCACCATCATGGCACAGTTGTCTCAATTGTCAAGCATCTCCTGCGTCGTAAAGAAAGACACTTATCCTGTTCTCATTTAGGGCATAGAATATAGCGCCAAAATGGCTGTTCTGCCCTTCATCCCGACAGGAGACTACCACTCGCTTGTATTAACTAAATACTATGTTCAAGTATTGACATTACTGTTTTATTCTACTTGGTTTTCCTTGAGGACTTGGTACTCTCCTTTCTTTTGATTTCTATATAACAGTGAGTGGAATATATATTGCACAAGAATGTGAATACTCTGTTCCCTACCATGCGGTATTTAGTTCTGCGGACAACCCCTAGGTACTCTACCTAGAGCGTGATGGTAGTTCGATGCAAGGACAGTGGAGAATGGCGCTAAAGAAAACGTGCTGTTATAAATTGTTTTATATTTTTTATCACTTGGACAAGTGTCAAGTGGATTATATATCGATATTGCTCAGTTTGATGCTATACAATGTCTTCGATGCAAATGCCTTTCAGTAATATAAAACCCAACTATATAACGCCCTTCGCCGTAGTGAAAACCTTCGCTAAATTTAATAGCAAACTCGATTCAAGGAAATCATGCATCTGGACGCTTAAATGGATGGGCTTCGGTGTTCCTGCATCGCTCGTGTTAGTAACAGGCTACACTATGATAAGACTGAAGACACTTACAGTACATACTCGTCCAAACTGACAACGTCGGGTTCGGAGAATATGAGGTAGAAATACTTGAGGGTCTCGGCGAACCAGTAACTCTCCATGATGTCCGACTGGGCAGTGTTTGGATCTCTCACATCAGCAATTACCGCATGAGCGTATTCCGTTCGGGTGATCTTCTCGATGTTTTGGAACATCCGCCATGCGTCGTCTTGGAGGGACTTATCACCCGTCATTCGGTACATGATGAAGACAGATTCAATGGCTTCCGGTCTAATCAGATTGTTAGCACTACGATTGAATAGAAAGTGTTCAGCTGACATACCTCAACTTATAATTAGCGTCAGAAATGGCAGTCAAGCCAGGTTGAAGTCCATGCTTTTTGATGAGTGCCTTGGCATCTCTGGTGAGATCCTCAGCCGTGCCGTGGCCCAGCTGGAAATACAAGTCACGGTGCCACTTCTCTTCATCCCAGTTGCAAACATCCTTTTTTTCACACGGACTAGCTGAAAAGATCTCGGGCATGATGCCAGTGGGCATAATGTCATATGCCCAGACGCAGCCATCTACTAATTTTCGTGCAGTGGATAGTTCCTCGGGTCGATTGAATACCTTGGCTCCAACGCCCACCATGCCTCCAATGAAGCACTTGAGATGCTCCCCCTGGGGCTCCGGTGCTGACTTGCCAGATGTAAAACCTGAGCGGGCATTTCCAGCAATTAAAATATCGCGGTTATCCTTGGTCATGGGGCGGAAAAGCAAGCGCTCCTTAATCGGCTCGATGGCGGCAGCGTACATCCTCCGGTATTGGTCCGTCTGCGCTCCCAAGATAATGTGTTGCTTGGGGAGGTACTCGTACATGGAATCGGCCATGCCACCAACTGTGAATCGAGGGTCTGTAAATTCCATGTTTTCAGCGTCCACCATCATTGGCCACAGGCCAGGAATTTTTGTCTTCTTTTGAGCCTCCTCCATTTGGTTCATGACTCTTTGAGCGGCATCAAAGTACTTGTTATCCTTGGTCAGTTGAGACAGCCGGGTGAACTCCAGATTCAAAGAACCCAGCTCAGCTAGGATAGTATTATGACTTGGCTGAATGGGAAATCCTTCGGCGGATCTAAGCAAGAACTGGTTAACTTTGTCCTGTAATAGATCGCATAACACCCATTCTCCATTATCGATGCCGGGAAAATCTCACCTGGTCCATTGCCAACGAGCCTGGGGCATTCTGTTGCGAGTATCGAATGCGCCGTAGAGGAAGTCGGCAACCTCGACTGCCTTCTTCAAAAGAATCGGATATTTTCCCTCGGTCAAGTCATACGAAGCCAAGAATCCTCCCAGATACCGAATGATCGTCTCGAATACATTGATCTGCAAGGCATGTGTTGTGCTAAAATCGATGCGATCGAGTGCCTTGAGAGCCTTTTCGAACTCATCGGTCATGCCCATAATGTAGAGAGAATCGAGGGAGTCAACCAAGGTAGCTGCCCAGCCAGCAAAAGACTCTCTAGTGCCTCCACTGATAGGTGATAGCTCATCTTGCAGCCAGGCATGTTTCGTATAACTTTTCCAGCCATGCTTGAATGCATCTTTGACCGCACTTTGTCTCTTCACCCTTTCTCGCCGGTCAAACCACGATTCTTTAGGGAAGTTATACTGGATACGTGGAATCGGGGATGGAGCACCCGTTGGGAGAGGTATATACTCAGGTACTGGATGTCTCTCCGGTTGTTTGGTCCAGTGGATTCGAGGGGGATCGTGCTGGGGTGGTGGGGGGATGTAGTCATCGTCATCGTCATACGGCGTGTCTGGTAGACTCGTGAAAAGGAAATAGATGACGAAAATAAGGACCGTGGTCGGAACAAAATAACCTCTTCTCCGGGTCAAGATCATATTGTGCGTAGCGCTGGACAATTGAAATGTTTAAACAGATAGTGAAACCATTCAAGTGGGATGAGCTAGCTAGCTCTTGAGAGAGCAAAAGAAAAGGAAAGGCCAGAAATCAAAAAGAAAGCATCAAGAAACGTGAAGGTAGCGTTTCCGAAGGATAAAACCATCGGAATTGAGCACAGCGCAAGACTGAAAAATAAAATCGATCAGATCTGACCGAGGTGAAGGATGCGACAAAGAGATGGGGTGGATTAATTGAAGATGATGGAAGAAAACCAGCCTTCCCTAAGGGGCAAGACGACGTCGCACACGCCTCGACCATTGTTGGTTGACGGAGGGGGTGTCTTGCCCCAGTGATCGCCATGTGTCTCGATTTATTTCACCTTGATTGGTGGACAGGCTTAAAGATCGCTTTTCAATATCCATGATATACGCAACCTCCGTCATCCATCGAGTATCCTGGGTAATGATTGGCATGCTAAAGAAAGGGGCTGTACCCCATATGCTGACTCTGTGGTCGGAAAAATTATAAAGCCAGCCATTCTGGACGCTGAAGCTCAGCAACTGGGATTTCTATTGACCACTGGGCGAGACCCTTGAAGAAAGGTGGTTAATATGACATTGCGTAATATAAGGTGTGGTCCCTGGGTGTGAGATTGGGGTAAATTAGCTGGTGTTGGACCCTTTTTTTCGTTCTATTCTTAACCCGCGAGTGTTTTGACACCCCCAAATTCAAGCCTTGGGGCTTGTTACCGTGCGCCCGCGTCTTGGCGCTGACGGATATTATATTTGGAGTCTGGACGCAGGGCTGCGATGGCTTTTTGGGGTTGAATATTCAGCCATTCAGAAGAGCTGTCTCATCTGCACTGATGCATGGAATGACGACTGATTCTTATGGGAATGAAAGACTGCGAACTGAGATGGAATGGGGGAACGAGGAGTCCCTGAGTCTTCAGCTGGCTGGATGATCCAGTAGTGCAGTTTGTCTGGTTTGCATGCTTCTGCCTCGACACCTCAGGCAGCACATGTAGCACTTCTGCTTTTGGGAATACCTTCATTTTGCCTAGGCATTATCCTCATCGTTATTTCCCACCGTCATTGCTACCTCCTCTATACATGCACCACTATGATATCTCGCTGAGAACTCCGTACATTAACTTCAAGAATCCTTTTCCAGCTATCTGCCTTATCTATCGCCTGCATTCCGGAAACAGTTATCTCATCTGCTTATTGCCCGTGGCGCCTGTATATTGATGTTGATCGATCTATTGCATTTCCGTTATATTTTGTCCTGACCGTCTATTGAAAAAAAATATCTTTTTGGCCTAGATCACATTGGCTCTTGGGGCTTGCTCTTTGTTTGAGATATTTCTGTATTTTCGTGCCTTGCTTTATGCTCTAGATACCCATTCTGCTTTTCTATTGCTTACCTTTGCTTGTATCTTTTTGGCGGTAAAAGTGAGATCTAATTTGGCTTATCCACCGACATTCTAACGGGGGAATTTTTTCAATCAACCACAACTCTCTTATCCCAAGACTAAAAGAGGCAAGAGAACTACCACTATGCCTATCACAGGGTAAACTCCCATCGATCCCCTTGTGCTCTTGCATTTTCTAACTATTAAACAGAGTATTCTTTGTTCCCTCCAACCCCAATGCTTCCACAGCCCTAGCAACTGTGACAGAACGCCTGCACACTGCCTTGGCCGATGAGCCTATCCCAGTGGGCCGCTGGGCCATGGAACATAAGCTGATGCGAGATACCCCTTCTTGTCTCCCTGCATCAGCATCCCAGCGACCAGCGCATCCCAGATACATGCAGTTTCTCTCTCTGTCTTATCACTCGAATCACGGATTCATCTACACGTCCCCGTCGGCGGGCGGAGCCCAGAATCCTAACGCTCCGCAAGTACCGCCCGCAGGGAACCCTGTCGCTGCGGCAAGTCCTCCTGCAGCCTCTGATGGTGCTGGAGCCACGGCTCCTGGGGCATCACCCACGGGCTCGTCGATGATTATGACGACCGTGCCGCTACCCTCGTACGGGACTCTCTATCAGCATTTCGTCTACGCTTGTCAACCGTTCTGGTGCCACCGACACACTGTCACGGTTCCTGGAGGTATGGTCTACGATGTGGGTGACTTTCGAGTCCGAATCGGCGATGTTCGACAAACGCAGCCTTCGGCTCGAGTTCGAGGCACCGTCGTCGAGGTGGAATGGAGAGGTCCGTCGCTGGTGTCGTCGATCGCCTCGCAGGACTCTCATAACCGCAAGGCCAGCGAAGAGGAACAGGCGAGCGACGATGATGCTGACTCGGGAATCGACTTGACCTTTTCGGCGATCGAGGAAGCGGATATCGATGCCGAGTATGCGGCCACGGCTACGCTTATCCGTGAGTTCTGGGCTCGACTGGGTATTGACGGGGCGCGGGAAGCAATCCTTGTCCCAGATTTTGGGAAAGAAGTGAAAGATCAACTGCGGAGACTGAGGCAGCAGGACAAGCGGGGAACGCAGAGTGCGGCTGATCGAGGATGGTCATGGCAACAGGATGAGGACCCCGACCCGGAAGCTGGAGTTGATCTGGCGAGACAGTTTATGGAGATTTTCAGATTCAACCGATAAAAAGACAATGGAGAAAGGGGAGCGTGCATGGCCTTTTAGGTGTGCATTTGCATAAAAATTGGCTATTCGAATAAAACAGACTATTTGACAGGACTACCGGAGAAATGAAGAATAACTATATCGAATTCACCAATGTATCACATCGATAGGATAAAAATAAGTATTCGTAGGAACAGACTAGAGTCCACGAGATCGCTAAACTTGGCTGGAAGAGCGGAGATAAGGTGATCAAAGGGGTTTCAAAGTCATTCATGATTGCAATCACATGTACTACGAGTAATCATCCGACAGGGCTAAAAGCACAGATCGAGGGGGTAAATATAGACAATAGAGGACACACAAAGGCAGCGAGCCAGGAGCCACTCCGGGAAGAAATAAAAGAGCTCGCGCAAACCCAAGACACACTGTATTACTGCTATGCTTTCACACAATGTCTTCGCAGGATGCACGGCTCAGTCTAGACCAACCAAATTGACTCTTTCTCACAAGAATATTTCGCATTTAAATAGCACGCAAGGTCGTTACGACCATTCCCATCTGCAGCCTAGACGAATAATAGACTACAGGTAAAATGGCATGAAATTGGAGACGGGACATGGTGGAGTTCTCTTTGGCCCCCATCTTTTTTTCGATAACAGTGGAGAAATTCAAAACGAAATTGAATTGGGGTGTTTATTTTTGCATCATGAGCTGGACGAACTCGTTGTCTATAGAGAGATATGGTTAGTATTTCTTTGCCAATTTCAAGCCGAAACTCGATCCGGGGAGTTGGTATTTCCGTACAGTCAATTCGTCCATCACCGTCCTGGTCCGCCTCACGGATCATCTCGTCAACCTCATCATCGGTGAGCTTCTCACCAATGGATGTCATGACGTGGCGCAGCTCGGCGGCCGAAATGAAACCGTTGTTATCGCGGTCGAAGACCTTGAATGCCTCCCGGATCTCCTCCTCGGAATCGGTGTCCTTCATCTTACGAGCCATCATGGTCAAGAATTCTATCACCAGTTAACGACCACCCATAATCCACCTTTCGCATCGACGCAAACTTATCGCATACCAGGGAAATCAATGGTGCCATTGTTGTCGGCATCGACCTCGTTGATCATGTCCTGCAGCTCAGACTCGGAGGGGTTCTGGCCGAGCGAGCGCATGACGGTGCCCAACTCCTTGGTGGTGATTTGTCCTATAAATTGGAGTACCGATCAGCATCGTGCGGATGTTGCTGATGGGATAAAATTCATGATAAAAGTTTTCAACCCGGTCGCAAGCGGGGGAAGAAGCGTTGGAAGCAAGTGGCACTAACCATCACCATCCTTGTCCTATTCAGAGCAAAAAAAGCCAATGTGAGCATATATCGCAGGAAACCGGAGAACAATCCCCTATAAATTGAAGAATAGAGGTTACTTACGAACAGGGAGAACGCCTCCTTGTACTCGGAAACCTGCTCTTCAGTCAAAGCGTCGGCCTGAACGGTGAGGTGTCAGCAGTGTTCATCCAGAATATTGTATCATTAGATCTGCCCCGCAAAGTGGGGGATTTTCAACACGACAAGCCACGAGAGCAAAGCAAGGAGGCATACCATGGTGAATGTAGATGGAGAGAAATGAGAATGAAAGGATAAGATGGATTGGAAGAGATGCGGAAAGCAAGACGGTTGGCAGGATGTTGGTTGGTGAAGTAGTGGGGGAGGGAAGAAGAGGAAGAGTGTTGTTTAAGGGGAACCCGACCCAACTTACTCTACAGAGAGAGCTGGACGGGCAGTAGTGAAAGGCGGTCGCTTATGCCCGAAACGTGACCCGCCCTGGCCACGGCGTGCCCCAAGCGCGTTCAAAGGGCTGAAGGTTGCCTCGAAATTATTTAGAACGGTTTCTTTTTTCGTCCTTTTACTTTTTCTCCATTCAGCCTTGTTTTATTTATGGCGAACTGCAGTGCTAGCGGGCAATAATTATTGTTGATGCCTCTTCTTTCGAGCGATGCTGACGACGCCTCGTGCATTGCCGGCAGGAAAAAAAAGCTTAGGAGTCCAGAACTACAGCCTTGCGGAGAGCAGATGATAATTAAGGTCGTGTCGGCATCCAGAAACTTCATCACCTCTACGGATCCCCTCGAATCTTGACTATTGCCCTTGGTCCATGTGCTAGTCGACCAATTTATTCCCTTGCTCTTGATAGTCTCAATTATCAGATTGGTGATTGCTGATCAGAATATGGACCGTGACCATGGCTGAAATCCATGGGCTATATGCCAACGGTTCTAACTGACACTCGGCATGTTGTCTCAGTCGGGAAGAGATAGACTGCCGATCATTGAGATTCTGACTGATTCAGCTGCGAAGGATATGTGGAATACCTACCTTTCTTCTGCGACATTCGATCGCGTTTTCTATGTTGACACTTGCGGCTATCAATAGCGGGACACCATAGCATGAGGGGCGAGGCGGCTGATAGTCAGTAGGCATCAGTTTAAACGAACTCGTATGTATATTTATAGTCGGCAATCTTCAGCTGATGCCAAAAGCAAAAAGATATCATGTTGCAGCATGCAGCAACTTAGCAGCGGATAACGTGTGGCTATGTTCATTTTCCTCAGACTCCCTGAGGGGTTCGGATTTGGCAGTTGAACATGCCACCATTATTGCATCATGGTTGTGAGCTGTTTGCCTCTACCATGAGATACACTGTATATTCATGTCAATATAAAATTGTTCTCTCTTGACAATCTGTTATCAACATACCTTAAGACAAGAATATCGCATCTCCAACATGGATGATTACCTTGCGGTACCCCTAATACGTCAGGCCCCCTAGGAATTCTGTGGGGAGAGCTGCTAATTACAGGACGGTGACGGAGAATAACCGCGCTTGCCCCAAACGGGACCTTCACGTGGGCCGGACTCGGCGATCTTGCTGTTGCGGTTGTTGTGCCTGTTTCGAACGGCACAATTATTGTGAGAATTTTCTCAAAGAGCAGTTTCAGTTCGGATACTCTGCGTGTTTTTGTCATTATCATATCCCTTCTTATCGACTCGTCATATTTGAGCCCCCTTTGTCCGATGATGATTGGGGTTGTAGTCTAGAGGACAACTCCGTCAATCCCCAGGAAAACCACGTTCCGCATCCTACACAATGTGGCGGGATCGCACGAATCTGTAACACCCCCCTTAGGACCCTCAATGCTCCTTTTCGCTGAACATAGGGCTAACAGTTGTTCCTGTTCAGTTACATCTCCTACCGCCAGTCATTCACTCACCACCCAGCAAAGAAGCCACGTTATATCGGCCCGTCCAATGGCTTCTCCGATACCCCTTCGCAGTCCGACGAAAGTCGCAGGTTGATTTCGGACTCTGGAGGATTTGACGACGATGGCGATGCGATCATTGAGATGGATGTGCTGCCTCCGCGATGGGTGGATGTGCAGGATGAAGTGACGGAGTTATTGGCGGACATTGCGCAGAAGTCGGCCCAACTGGACAAATTACACCATAAGCATCTGCTCCCAAGTTTCGGTGATGAGGAGGTTAGGAAGCAAGAAGAAGGGGTTATCGAGAAGTTCACGCGGGATATCACAAAGGGTTTTCATGACTGCCAGAAGGCTGTGCAGAGGATAGAAATGATGGTGCGCGAGGCCAAGCAGCAGGGTGGAGTTACGAATGGTGATGAGACAATGGCAAAAAATATCCAAATATCTCTTGCTGCACGTGTTCAAGAGGCTAGTGCCCGGTTTAGGAAGAAGCAGAGCACATACCTGAAGAGTATGGGCGCATCCCATCCATATGTGCATCGTGGAATTCGCTAACCGTTCTCTTAGAACTACGAGGACTGGAGGGGGCAGCGGCACCATTTGATCGATCCTCGACCCCAATGCAAAACCCCTACGCGGAACCGTCCTTGATGGAATCAGACGCAGACAAGTCCTTTTCGCAATCTACTCTAATGCAAACCTCCCAACGGGTCACGGGCCAGAACGATGCGGCGATAGAGCAACGAGAGCGTGAAATCAACGACATCGCAAAGGGCATCATCGAATTGTCAGATATCTTCCGAGAGCTCCAAGCAATGGTAATTGACCAAGGAACTATGTTGGATCGAATAGACTACAACGTGGAACGCATGGGGACTGAAGTCAAAGCAGCGGATAAGGAACTCAAAGTGGTACGTTCTCTCAGAGGTTTTTTCCTCCTGCTTTGAACTTGAACTGATCTAAATCGCAATTTCTAGGCTACCAATTACCAGCGGCGTACCACGAAACGAAAGATTATGCTCTTATTAATTATCCTTGTCGCTGGAATGATTATAGTATTGCTCGTCAAACCCAAACGGCACGATTCTCCAGCCCCGGAACCACCAGAGCCTCCATCGAGCGAGAACCTACGTTTCGCCCGGACGGTCGAGTTCGTCCATCGTCGAAAGAGAAATCCGTCTTTGACCCGGATCACAAGAAACAAATGGATTGATCCCAACATACACCGATAACACCTTTCTTTCTTTACAGATACCATGTTAATAGTAATCCCCTTTAGCCTAGACAAAGAGCAACATGACATTTAAAGACTATCATGATTTTTATATCTAGAAGCTATAACAGCTGCGAGCGGGACTTTTGGTTACTGTATTCCCATTCAATACTAATATGGATGCTAGTAATTCATCACTAGCGGGCTACATACACCAAGTGAAGCAGGATCAAACTTCACGCCTATGACTATACTAATTAATGGGCAAGTGGACACAACAGCTTGGTTATTCCAGTAAATATCAACTTTCAAGGAGGAAGTTGGAGCTAGGTGATACAGAAGAGCATATAAAAAACAAAGTTGAAAAATGGTATAAAATCAAACAAAACAAAATATGATGCGACTGGTTTACCATCAGTTACAATGCAAGTCTGGGGGCTTCCCAAGACAAAATCAAATGCATTTAGTTCTGGGGATTACCCTCTTGTCCCAGGAGCTCGGCGACATCGGCATCCAGATCGCCACCGGCGAATTTGGTGTAGTCTTCTTCGCCGTGGTCAACCTTACGCTTCTTGGCGTTCAGTCCATTGGGGCTGCCATGTTGGAGCTCATTAAGGGTAGCAGAAAACGCGGATAGATCTGTACCAGGGAGAGGTACATTGGGCTGGCCAATGCCTGGCAATGCGAATCCTGCTGTGGCCTGGGGCTCTGACACACTCTGCGGCTCATGTTTAGGGGAACCAACAGGTGTGATAGCTTCCACAGGGGGAGGGGTGAGAGCTTCAACTTCTGGGCGAGCAACAGGCTCTGCCTGTGCCCCAAATTCACCGATGTGCGCAGTTGGCAAATTCTCAACAGTGAGACCTCTCATGATTCCGTCTTCAACCTCGCGCTTCTTTGATTCAACCCCAGTCTTTCTCTCCGACAATTGCGCAGTTAAAGACTGCTCCTTCGAAAGTGCCGAGCGATTGGTTTCGAGAAGTTTCTCAAGACCATCAATCAATGCAAGCCGTGATTTGACAACCTCCGAAACGGAGCTTTCAGCATTTGCAAGTGCCTTCAATAGCTGACTGAGTCGCGCCGCATGAACTGGGGGTGTAGGTTGTGGGGTGTTGGGGTCATGCATCTTATCATATTCGGCATTGGCTGCAGTAGATGATGCGCCGGAAGTCATAGCAGCTTTCGAGAGTGCCACCTGCAAGGGGACCAAAGGTTGAAGTTCTGAAGGCGTCGAACTGGACGAATTCGAGAATAGGGAGCCACCCAGTGGTGGCTTTTTACCAGTCGAACGCGACTTGTCGATTTCTGCAATAAATTAATAAATTAGATAAACGGAAAGAGTGCGCAAATGGCATGGAGCTCCTCACCCTCGATGCGGGCTTCCACAGCGTCCTGGATTGGATTCTCAAATATCGCACGCTGTCTCCAGACTTCAACCACTCGGCGAATCTTCTGCTGAATGTCGTTTGAGGCGCCTTTGTACGCGGTTGCTGTGGCCTCGGCAATGATCTAGTCTGCATTTAGTCGAGAGTTTCAATCATTAACAATGTGGCACCGACCGGTGAAAATGCGATGAGGAAGTCCTCTTTCCGACGAGCTTTAGATTGCTGCGCGACCTCTGTACATCCTGTCAGTGCTCCAGTATCCCTAACAACCTGTACGCGCCGTACCATTTGCCAGATATATCAGATTGAGTCGTTTCGGAGCCGGGGAGTCTCGAAGCTTTTGTAACCACAGCTGACCAGTTCGTTCTGCGTGTCGCCTATTGTTGACAATGAATATTAGATTGGGCAATAAAGATGTAGACAATTATGGTTTACCTGTGGAACATGACCCATTGCGCGACAGTGACAATACCCTCTTGCGTCTCATTGAGAGCTGAAAGCTTTGCCTTGACAGCATCATCTGTATACGCCATGGTGGCTATTTATTTAAAAGAAATAAACTCAAGATAGTTCCGACTTTATAGGAAAAGAATGAGAGGTGAGAGCTTGATGAACTGAGTAATCTCGCTGGAGCTCAGTCACTCTGAACGATACTTGACGGTTTGAGAAATAACAAGTGATCGCAATTCGCTAGGAAATAAAAGATCTTAGGATTCTATATGAGAGTCTCAAGGGCCCGATCAGGTAGTCGAGTTCCACCCAAGGCTCGATGCGTTGATAGTGTTCTGCAGAGGTGAATGAAGCTTGTCCCTCACAGCTCCGATCGAACGTGAAGCTCGACCTCACCGCCCTCAGTGGCAGAATCCCCCCGGGCCTCCATTCAAACGCTCCACCAAGACCTCATCTAGAAGCCAGCTGGACCTTTACATCCCTCTCTGTACTCTTTTAATCCATCCCATTGAACTAGCGCCGTTACTGACAGGTATCACGAACCGTCATACAATCCAATTCTCTCAAATATGGCGGACCGCTTCCCATCATTGGATGACTTCTCTGCGGGTTAGTGGCTGCCCCCCATGATTAGGTACCGCTGAGTCTCCGTGTGCTAACACAAGGTGTTCAGGTCAAACCGAAGTCGTCGATACCAACGGAGGATCCGACCAGGACGATTTCCTGGCCCGCGAACGTGCTGTGCTCGGAGAAGATGCGGAACAATTTGCCACTGCCCAAGACCACGTCGCAGACAATGTAGACACGGGTGATGATCTGTTGGGTGGTGCGGAAGATACCCTGGCTGGGAGCGGTGCTGGAGAGGACATCGCAGGATTTCAATCTTCGTTCCCCGCTATCGAAACACAGAACGAGGTACGCATATCTTCGTCGTGTGAATGGTCTAGAGTTCCAGCGTACTTACAAACGGCCCAAATAACAGCAAGTTGCACCTGGCGGCACAATCACCGGAACTGGCGCGCCCTTCCCTCCGACCGGTTATTCGAGCTACAAAGAGCCAGAGGCAGAACCAGAACCCATTAGGTAGGCAAGGTCCAACGCATACTGCAGAGTCCGGGTTCTTTTATCTTCACCCGGTTCCCGGAAATTCCATTTACGATTGTCATACTAACTGGGCACTTTCTATCTTTAGGGAATGGCGTGAGAGACGAGACGCAGATGTTGCTCGTCGCGCAGAGATTTCGAGTGAGAAGAAGGAAGCGACTGTCAAGAAGGCCCAAGAGGACATTGACGACTTCTACGTCTCCTACAACAACAAAACCGACAAGCTCCGAGGTCAGACTGCCGCTGACGCCGAACAATTCCTCGCCAACCGGGAAGACACCTCTGCTGGCGGCACTAGCTGGGAGCGTATCGCAAAATTGGTCGATGTGTCTGGAAAGGGGACCAAGGGTGGCGCCAGCGGTTCTGGCAAGGAACGCTTCCGCCAGCTGTTGCTCGATTTGAAGAAGGACCAGAATGCACCTGGTGTCAGTGGAGTCTAGTGCATACGCCTTATACCCGGGATGATGTCAACTTAGGGGTGGCATAAAGATGCTAGGAATATCAGGCGCCTCGCATATGCCGGCCACGCAAGTTGGCGTGATGGGAGAAAGTAGCCAGGACTACAGTGGGGTTATGGATCCGAAACAGAACGTGGGATAGAATCAAAGCACCTGGTGAGACATACCTTTGACATCTCACTATTACACCGATTTCTTTTACTTCCCTTTTCATCACCACGCCCGCCTCCAGGTGCATTGCATGCCACATTACCATTTCGATCCGAAACATTGTACCCAAAATATCCCATACTTCGATACTCTAGTTAACGTTGCGTATTAGCTTATTTTTTTTTTTTTTTTTCCATTGCCTTCCAATATTCCTAGCTGCCCCATGTGTTTTTACTTGGTCTTTATTTCTTTTCTTTTTCTTTTCTCATGTATGTAGGTAGATAACGCATTTGTTCTTTTCGCAAAAACGACTTGTAACCTTCCTCATCTATTCAATTTGATGTCACAACTATAAATAAAATAATTGGGAGAAAGGGAGGATGGAATCCGTCATTGCTTTGGAATGGCTCCATCGAAGTGGAAACAACTAAAATTGCGATGTGCAGAGGATTGACAAAGACCAAAGGGGAAAAGAAGAAAGGAGCCGGTCTGGAATCTTAATGATTAATTTAAGATATTAAAAGCAAAGCTATGGAAATGATAAACTAGAGAGGAATAAACCATTGCAGACAGATACAGTGGTAGGTCTTTTAATCATGCTAGGGTAAGTAGACGAAGGCAATTTCAGATCGGAGCACCCATACATACATAAATCATATCTGAAAGTGATTAACTTCTTCAATCCAACTCAGTCACTCGGTCTTCTCCTGGCTCTCCAACTTCCTCGGCTTCTCTTTTGTTTTCAAGCTCAATCTCTTCCAACTTCTTTCTGCCTTCTTCTGTTGTTGCATCGACAATTCCCTCCTCGAGACTAAGCATTCCTCCTTGTCCGAGCTTGTCAACAACATCCTCCGCTTCATCAACACTCATCTTTCCAAGAACCTTGTTAACTTCATCCAGTGATTCGGATTGCAGAGCCTTCTGCAATTCCGGCGAAAAGGACTCGAAAACCTTGCGGGCTTCGACTTCTACTGGGTCGTCGCCTTCTGCAGAGGGAATGTTGATAGTGATCTTGGTGTTTGGGTCGACTGCATGGAGTTGAATCTGCTCTACGCCAGCCGGGTCATTAGAGGCAGAACCCTTGACGAGCTCTGCAGCACGGGTCCGGATCTTGCTGTAGGTTTCGTTGACGTCGTTGCGGAAAAGAGTGCTTGCTTGGTGATCCTTCGTAGTGATACTAGAATAGATATATCAGCTTCTGGTTCTTACACGAATAGTGAATAGCACATACCGCTTGAAGAAGAGAGTAATCCCGTCTCTGCCTAGAGACCGACAGTATTGGAGCAACAGGCCGTGATGAACACACTGACGAGCGTATTCGTCTTTTCCTTCCATCTGGCTATTGAAGGCCTCAACCAACAAACCATCCGTCTCCTTCTCCGCGACAATTGAGGGGTTCTCAGAAATAAATTGGAGCAAGGTCCTGTAGTCATTCTGATTGATCTTCGCAAATCGCTTGGCCAGCTCACTAGCCCGGGCATCCGCAGGGTCGTCATCATCTTCGGCATCGTCTTCGGCGCTGGATGGGACAGAGACATCCTTGCTCGCACTCCCGGGATTCAAGAGTTCAACAGAGCTAGTCTGTCCCGCTGAAGCTGGCTTATTATCACTAGCCTTGGCGACGTGAGATGTGTCGAATCCAGTATGCAGATTCTCGCTGGTAATCTTGCTACTCTCTTCCTTTTCAAGCTGGACAAGTCTCTCCAACAATTCCTTCTGAAGTCCCTGCACCTTCTGCTGGTGCCCTTCCACGCCCTTAATGTATTCCTTAGAGAGTTGGTCGGATTTAGATCCATCGATCTCCTTCTTGACCTGGTCCACCAGAGCACTCATCATTTGCGAGTATTTTGGCTGCTCTTGCTCGTGGGTATGGACACCTTCCGGAGGTGAAGGAGGCTGATCCTCGGCCGGATTTCCTGCGGACTCCATGAGAGCCTGGAAAACCAGTTCTTCGGGGTTGCGTGAGGAATCCTCATGTTGACGAAGCGAGGCGAGCAGCTTGTCAATGCGTGAAAGCAGGCCATCGTTGATTATACGCTCGTACTTCAGGGTCTGGATTTCATGGCGGCGTTGCACACGTTGCTGGTGAATCTGCGACTGCTTGGCACGGATAAAGGAACGTTTATCGACATTAGGGTGGACTTCAATATCCGAGTCATCGGAAAGCTCCAGGGAATCCCACTTGCTGTAATCGAGCACCATGGCGACGAAGGGCTGTAGAGGGGTATTGGGGCGGGGTAAAAATGATAGGAACTGGAGATAGATAGAACGGGTAAAAGGAGCAGCTGACAGTTAATGAGATATCAAAACTGGGAAAGTTCTCCAGTCAGAAATATCCTTGATAAAAAAAGAAAAAGCACAGAATCACTCAGCCTCGTCGACAGCGACAGAATAATTCCTCGCGCATCCAAAGCTCTCCATCAGCTTCGGTGGCCGATCAGCTCCCGCGGCAGGCGGTGCACGGCGGCAGAATCGGCCTGTAGCGAATCCGTCTTGCCGATGCGTGACCGACCGGCGATACAGTCCGGCGTCGTTTTTGCCTGGCGCTGCTTACGAGCTCTCTCATCTTCCCTCGAGAACGCTGCTGGCTCAAAAGCTACAATTGATTCTACGGTGTCATGACTGTTGGATATTTCACTTTCCTTTGGTGAGATATGGCATCGTGCTTCTCTTCCGTGACATCATTCTGAATCTGTCCTGTCCGATTCCGCATTCCCTTCCAACTCCGAGATGCGCGGAGCCAGGCTGCTTGCCTCCTGGGCTCCAGGAGTCACTGCAAGGCAGTTCCCCCAGTCAATGGGCGGTGTTCTCAGTGACTTGTATCCTGGGACTCATGCATCTGCACTTCGACATGGTGGTCAAAATGGCTTCAGCAGGCCGTATTCAGGCCTTGCCGGGTTAATTCGAAACAACAATAACTATAATCTCAGCCAATCTCTTGGACTTACGGCTGCCTTGTGCAGAAATGGCTCACGACTCGCTTCATCGTCAACCCCTGTCACGCATCAAATTCGGTCTCTAAGTTCTACGCAACGTCTTTCGGAATCAAAGCCGACCGCGCCGTCGAAAACACCGCAGGTTAACAATACAACTGCCCAGGACAAAGAGGATGAGGAAATCGACAAAGGCTTCGAACTATCAGAAAGAGCGGCTCAGGCAGCACAGGTCAATTTCCGCGCGAAGTTAGCCAAAGATGGTGCTGGAGGAAAGAAGTCCGGGTTTCGGGAAATATGGAGGCTGCTGATGATTGCACGACCTGAGTCAAAGAAACTCGCATTCGCTTTCTTCTTCCTGTTGATCTCCTCGTCTATCACTATGTCAATTCCCTTTTCGATCGGACGGATCATGGATACGGCAACCAAGTCCTCGGAAGAGGGTGGTAATGAGCTGTTCGGTTTGAGTCTCCCAATGTTCTACGGTGCTTTGGCTGGAATCCTCGCCTTGGGTGCCGGAGCAAACTACGGTCGCATTATCATCCTGCGTATTGTTGGTGAACGTATCGTTGCCAGACTTCGCTCGAAGCTTTTTCGCCAAACCTTTGTTCAAGACGCAGAATTCTTCGATGCGAACCGAGTTGGCGACCTGATCTCTCGTCTCGGATCCGATACCATCATCGTTGGTAAAAGTATCACACAGAATTTGTCAGATGGTTTGCGGGCCGCTGTCAGCGGTGCGGCTGGTTTCGGCTTGATGGCGTATGTCAGTCTCAAATTGTCTAGTATTCTGGCAATCTTGCTTCCTCCGATTGGACTTGGAGCTTTCTTCTACGGGCGGGCAATCAGAAACCTGAGCCGACAAATCCAGAGAAACTTGGGATCTTTGACCAAAATTGCGGAAGAACGTCTAGGAAATGTGAAGACTAGCCAGTCTTTTGCTGGAGAAATCCTCGAGGTTAATCGGTACAACAAGCAAGTACGAAAGATATTTGACTTGGGCAAAAAGGAATCTTTAATCAGCGCTACATTTTTCAGTTCTGTATGTGTTCCCATGCGCTGACCCGGTGGATGGATATACTGATTGGTTATAGACTGGACTTATGGGAAACATGACTATATTAGCACTTCTCTACGCGGGAGGAGGTATGGTTCAGTCCGGCGCAATTAGCATTGGAGACCTTACATCATTCTTGATGTATACGGCTTATGCAGGCTCCAGTATGTTTGGTCTTTCTAGCTTCTACTCTGAACTTATGAAAGGTGTCGGTGCGGCTAGTCGGCTTTTCGAGTTGCAAGACCGTGAGCCGACCATATCCCCTACCAAGGGTGAGAAGGTTGTTTCTGCTCGTGGCCCTATCAGTTTCGAGAATGTGACATTCAGCTACCCAACACGGCCAGCTGTCACAATCTTTAAGGACCTAAACTTTGAGATTCCCCAGGGAACTAACGTTGCCATTGTTGGACCCTCTGGAGGAGGTAAATCGACCATCGCTTCTATCTTGCTCCGATTCTACAATCCTACAGAAGGAAAGATTTTGATCGGTGGGAAGGATATTAGCGGGATGAATGCGAAGTCTCTCCGCAGGAAGATTGGTGTTGTATCCCAAGAGCCCGTTCTTTTCTCAGGATCGATCGCCGAAAACATCTCTTACGGACGATCGGATGCCACAAGATCAGAAATCATTGCGGCAGCACGCAAGGCAAACTGCCAGTTCATTAGTGATTTCGTAAGTAATAGCCAAAACCCTTGTATCATCTATCCATGTCTAACGTTGCCTTCAGCCCGATGGTCTTGACACTCAGGTGGGAGCTCGTGGAGCTCAATTGTCTGGCGGACAAAAGCAGCGTATTGCTATTGCCCGTGCTTTGATCAAGGATCCGGATATTCTGATTCTCGACGAAGCGACTTCTGCGCTCGACGCGGAGTCTGAAACTCTGGTGAACGCCGCACTCGCCGCACTCCTTCGCGGTAACAACACGACTATTAGCATTGCCCATCGACTATCTACTATTAAGCGATCTGATACTATCATTGTCCTTGGTCCCGATGGAAAGGTTGCCGAACACGGAACCTATGAAGAGCTCAGTGCTCGCCCTGAAGGTGCTTTTACAAAATTAATGGAATGGCAAATGAGCGGCAACGAGGTCTCGCAGCCAGCCAATGCCCCTATAAGCCCGATAACTCAGGAGAAACTGTTGAATTTGGAGAAGGAGGAGACTGAGCTCGAGGAAGACGACACAATCACCCAACCTACTGAGCAGCAAACGAGGAAATAAGCGGTCAGAGTAGAGTGAATATGTCGATATGCACTCACTGCTTATCAAAGGTACTCTTTGTTGTCTCGTTGTCTTACTTGGATATCCCCCCTCTCTTTGTGTTTAATATATTTTGCGTTTTGTTCTGCTGTTTTATTTAGAAGGCAGGGTCAACCTACTATACTTTTTGTATCTATTGATTGGATTTTTCACCTTGAGCGCAAGCAAGGGTGTTGCTTTGAATTTGCTCTCTAACTGCCAGTTCAGATAGACATCTCTACTTGAATACATTACCATGAATTTCACTGAGGTTCCATCCTACATCAAGCGAGGCTACTGCAATATCAAACTAGTAAGTGTATGCTAGCCCTAATGCCTAGTCCTTCTCCACTACAAACGGATCGGACGTATGGAAGCAGTCGTGATACTCCAAAGTACGCAGCATATACCAGAACGCCGACAACAACACCACCCATAAGGCAATGTGAAATCTGTTGATCATCATACTAGCTGCTGCTGAGACCCTTTGGAAGATCAGGTTTCAGCTGCACATTGGTGTTCTGTTGGGTTTTTGTTGAGCCTTCTCTTTATTGCCTGTACCGCTTCTTTGTTGGTTATATGCAGCCAGCCAGCCGGGATGTCTCTTTGTCTAGTAGAGCTATGAGGTCTATACAGAGCCCATAAATAATTCATCCTGGGTTCTATTTTTCTGGACTATACGAATCCCAATTGTTCAATTGCTTGTCTTTTTCTTGCACTCTCACTTCCTTATTCCCAAACATTCAATTCCTTCTGAATCCCTTCCTGTCGATTTCAACTGCAGTCAAAATGGCCTTGAAAACTGCTTCCATTCTCTCAAGACAGCTACGGCTCTCTACAAACTCATGTCCCATCACATCTCATCCACCATTGACTCGCAATGCCCTACCTTCCAAACTCCCCATGATATCACCTAAACCCTTCATACGACACAGCTCCTACTCGTCTCCGGCAGCGCCTGGCCCAACCCCTCGCAAGGTGACCATTCAAACTCTTCGCAGCCTTCACCGAAAAGGCGAACCAATCACCGTCCTCACTGCCTATGACTTCCCTACTGGACAGATGGCCGAAAGGGCAGGAATGGATATGGTTTTGGTCGGGGATAGTCTCGCCATGGTTGCGATGGGACTGGAGGATACGACTCAACTTACCCTGGAGCAGATGTTGATGCATTGTCAGAGTGTGGCGAGAGCTGTCAAGAGTGCTTTTACGGTTAGTTACATTGCAGCCCCTTGCTAATGGAATAACCTGGCTGATGTTCTGGTTGGAATGAATAGTTTGCAGATATCCCCATGGGCTATTATGAAATATCCCCCGCACAGGCTCTACAATCAGCCGTCCGAATCGTCAAAGAAGGCCACATGAAAGCAGTGAAACTCGAGGGAGACAAAAACATGGCGCCAACGATCAAGAAAATTTCCGAAGCTGGCATTCCCGTCGTGGCACACATCGGTCTGACTCCTCAACGGTCGAATTCCCTGGGTGGGTTCAAAGTGCAGGCCAAGTCAGCCGCTGGAGCAGTGAAGCTATTGCAGGATGCCCTCGCCGTACAGGAAGCAGGGGCATCCATGATCCTCATCGAAGCAGTGCCTACCGAAGTCGCAGCTATGGTAACTGAAAGGCTTGCAGTTCCAACCATTGGTATCGGTTCTGGGAGTGGCTGCTCCGGCCAGGTTCTAGTCCAGCCGGATATGACGGGCAATAATCCGCCGGGGACATTTATGCCCAAGTTTGTAAAGACCTATGCTGATGTCTGGGGTGAGGCTTTTCGGGGAATTGAAGCGTATAAAAATGAGGTCAAGAGCAGGGCTTTTCCTTCGCCAGAGTATACGTATCCCATCTCCAAGGAGGCTTTGGAGGAATTCCAAAGTGTCGTGGACGGTGTTCCTTTGGGACAGGAGAAATAGATACCATCATTGTGTGAGAATTCAATTCAATATTGTCATCCCAATAGACTTTATGAAAAGGAGGAAAGAGAGTGCTCTTAATTCATTTGGTTTGGTGTTGACGGTTAGATTCGGGTCGAGATATAGATGACACTTTTAGGGCGTGGAGGCCCACAGTGGACCACGACACGACGACAATAGGCCTGCACCTTGCCGGTCATTAGAACCAGCCTTCATTGAGTTCGTTTGAGGTTATTCCTCTTTCTTCACAAGCTAGCTGCTGTCACTTCAAGGGGGTGCGGTCGATTCCGATCTTCGCCACGGAAACAGAATTTTTTCAATGCGATGACCGCCTCGGCCCAGCTCGCTTTGGCCGTCACCAACAGGCAGCGTTGCGCTGGCTTTTGATCGATATTACTGTATAATGGCCCATGCTCGCAAGGATGACTGTCCCAAATTCTGCGACGATATCCTGTCTCTGCCACCTCTGGGGCCGCACGATGTAGTGTCGGACAGAGCCAACATCGACTTGTTGCTCAACCAGTTGATGGAACAGCCTAATTGGTTCTCAGGCAATCGTCATTTCGAAGAGCAACTGCAGGGCGAATATCGAACCTTGCATCCCCACCTCCTTTCATCGCCAGCGGAACCATGCGATGTCCTCGATAATTTCTGTCTAGATGGCTCAACTGGCAGTGCGGCGCACAATGGTTCCAGCAGCCAGGAAGATAGCCTTAGACGAGTAGATTCCAGTTATACGTCCGTACTGTCCTCCCAGGCTGCTGATGGGGATAGTGGCTTCCTCGCCGGCGCTTCCTTGTCTTCGGACATAGCCCCTACCGACTCAACTCCGGCGAAGACGAAGAAATACCAGCGGCTGTCCAAGGAAGCAGTGGATATCCTGAAATTATGGCTTCATGAACACCGAGATTGTCCATATCCAAGCGAACACGAAAAGACGGAGTTGAAACAGCAGACTGGATTGACTAGGACGCAAATCTCCAACTGGTTCACCAATGCTCGACGACGCAAAACCATCGACATGGCGTCTTTGCCAGAGGTAAATCAGGTCGACACACCTTTTGAACGCTGGAAGAATTCACCTCCTGAAAATGAAGCCGCTACAACTTCTGATATCATGCGCGCACTGGCAGATATGCCCGATTCTTTCGAGAGCGGCTCTGGCTCCATGCATTCTGTCTCCCAGAGAGAGTGGTCCAGCAACGGTTCCAGCGGTGCCTGTTCGACCACATTCAACGCATCTTCTGCCAGCAGTTTCGAGCACAGTCAAGCCTCTGGCTCTGAAGGGTCCTATAGCCATTCGCAGCGGGCACCCCTGAGATCACCTACCCCTATCCCTAATGCAAGACCTCGTCGTCGCTATCGGCGACACCGATTTTCCACAAAGACCTTCAGCAAACGAAAAGCACAGAACGGACGCCCATTCCAATGCACATTCTGCGCCGACTCATTCTCTACCAAGTACGACTGGCAGCGGCATGAAAAGACACTGCACTTACCCGTGGACCAGTGGAGCTGTACACCCCAGGGCGGCATCATCGATATCGAAGGGACGAGCGTTTGTGCATTTTGTCATACATCAGACGCAGATGATGAACACCTCAATTGTCATAACTATTTAATATGTCGCGAGAAACCCACCGAGCAACGGACCTTTTCCCGAAAAGACCACCTTAAACAGCACCTCAAACTAATACACAATGTGGACTATCATCCTGCCATGGAGAAATGGCGAAGTCAAAGAACCTATATGACGTCAAGATGTGGATTTTGCGATGCGAATCTGGAATCCTGGGAGGAAAGAGTAGACCATGTGGCCGAGCACTTCAAGGAAGGGGCGGATATGATTCAGTGGAGAGGCGACTGGGGATTCGAGCCTGCTATCCAGAACCTGGTCGAGAATGCGATGCCATCCTACCTTCTCGGTCATGAAAGACACACGCTCGATCCTTGGAAAAGCTCGGATGTTCTGGGGCATCTAGAAGACGAAGAGCAACCATTCAGTACGAATGTCCCAAACGGCCTCGACCGCTATACCAATCTCCAACGTGAACTTGTCACGTATATCCATAATCAAATGGCCGAGGGGAATCATCCATCTGATGAGATGATCCAATCCAGAGCTCGTCAGATCGCGTATGGAGATGACGATCCTTGGAATCAGACATATGCTGATGACCCGACATGGCTGAGTGCTATCAAGCGTGATGCAGGGCTAGAAGGCAGTGTTGAACCAAATATCCGGCCACCAGAAGAATCCTGATGGATTATATATCGATGGAACACTTTTTATATTTAATTCTGACTTTATGCTGTCTCGGTTGTTGATGTACATATTTCGATCTTTGTCCGCGTACTATGCTTTTATATATCCCCGACTGCGGAGACTAGAATCTCATTAAACACAAATTAAGTGTTAACCCAAACAATTTTATATCGAAGAAATCGTAATCTTTTGAGCGAATATTATGTAGCCCCGTGCAATGGTCATCCCACGGCATCATGCTGGATGATTTGTCCAACCCCCTGTATGTAAGGCGGAGCAGCGTGGGATCCAAGCCTGTTATTTCGTACATCCCGCGCTTATGAACATTTCGCCTAGACAGTTAGTAGATGGAAAGCAAATCGAGATGCGAATCTCGACGATCAGGTGGATATCAAATCCTATCTCACGCAGTCGTGCTTATTCGTGTCACATACTGGCATCACGCAGTCACGGGGTTTGGCGATCCTCCCCAACCTCATGACTTAATGCTTATCAACAACCAACACCTACGCTTATCCATCGCCAACCACGCCAAAGCTCAGGATGAGCTTCAGTCTGTCCTAAATATTCTTAACAGACATGGATTAAATTATTCACCTTCAATTTAATCAGTTTCTCGCCTTGAGGAACAAAACATCCCGTACCACGATGGATCGCATTCGACGGCTGATCGCCACCCCACAGGCGTACGAACCGATTGAAGACAGAGCTGACGATGGCGAACCATCTGGTGATGGAGAAAGGCCTATAGCACCATTCTCCAAAGTTAATTATGCGATCTTCTTCCTCCAAGGCATTTCTATGCTGTGGGCGTGGTATGTCTTAATTGTATTCGGAGAGCTTTGGCTCGGATAGCTAACGGTGCTCGTTTACTAGGAACATGTTCCTCGCCGCAGCACCGTACTTCTATTCTCGATTCCAGTCAGATGGATGGACGGCAACCCACTTCCAGCCCTCCATCCTAACCGTATCATCCATCACCAACTTGGGAATGGTGACTATACTCGCGAAGCTGCAGAAAAACGCCGACTATCCCAGACGAATCAAGATCGCATTGCTCATTAACATCGCCATATTTACCCTCCTAGCCTTTTCGACGATTCTCTTCAAAAATGTCTCGGTGAAGGTATACTTTAGCTTCGTGCTGCTAATGGTGTTTGGAACAAGTTTGGCGACGGGCTTTAACCAGAATGGCGTTTTTGCCTATACTGCTGGTTTTGGGAGAGAAGAGTATACACAGGCTATCATGGGTGGTCAAGGCGTGGCAGGAGTCTTGCCGTGTATCGTGCAGATTTTCTCTGTGCTGGTGGTGCCGGCGGATAGCAAGGAACAGCTACCTACGGAGTCACCCAAGTCGGCATTCATATACTTTATTACAGCTACCGTGATATCGTCCTTTGCCCTCATTACCTTTTTATATCTACACAATCAACGGCTAGCAGCTTTGGACAAATTTGAATGTGAAGAAGAGGAGGAAGCGAATGACCCGGTCCCTGAACTAGACCATCACAAGGATGTGAGCCTCTGGGCTCTTTTCAAGAAACTCCGCTGGATGGCTTTATCCGTCTTCATCTGTTATGGTATTACGATGATGTTCCCAGTCTTCACAGTGCAGATTGATTCCGTCCATGACCCTCATAGCTCTCGACTCTTTCAACCATCCGTCTTTTCCCCGTTGGCATTCTTCTTCTGGAACGCAGGAGACCTCATTGGAAGAATGTCGCTGATAATACCCGGCTTCTCTATCAGTCATCGCCCTTTCTTACTGTTTCTTCTCTCTGTTGCTCGTGTTGCGTTCATCCCACTCTACCTGATCTGCAACATCCGCGGACGAGGACCCATTGTAGAGAGCGACTTCTTCTACCTGTTCATTGTGCAGCTCCTGTTCGGATTTACTAGTGGATATATAGGTAGCTGCGCCATGGTGGGAGCTGGCGAGTGGGTGCTCGGAGAGGAACGGGAAGCCGCTGGTGGCTTCATGATCATGATGCTTTGTGGAGGCTTGGCTGCAGGCAGTGTTCTGAGCTTCTGTGCTGCCAGTGCATGATTACCTGCTGGGAGCTTATCATATAGACTTGATTTACCTGTGAATGTGCTGATGCACTGCCCCTTTATCTTAGACCGGAAGATTTATTTGCAATAGAAAACTGGAGTGCATCTATAGAAGAAACTAGAATTTCCCATCTTCAGGGCCCCTGGTGACTGTCATCTTTCAATTAAATAGCCCGTATTCCATGTCAAGCATATATGGTTGGCTATCTTTGGGAACTGACATTCACTGCTGGCTGTCCTACCCTTCCGTCCTCATTCTGACATACTTTCCTCGAGTCTCACTCTTAAACCAACACCATCACTCATGGCAACGAACTACAAATGGCTTGCCGCTAAGCAGAAATGGCTTCTCTACACGGATTTATGGCTAGTGGCTCTTTTCCGAGCTTGATCTGTGGATTCTCACTCACGGTACGTAACCACTCTAAAAACCGATATCAAACTGCTGAGACATCGGCATGACGACAGATACTCGTCTACTTTACCTACCATGCCATCTACACAGTCTTTTTCCACCCACTGAGTCGATATCCCGGACCAAAGCTCGCTGCCATATCCCCAATCCCTCTCCTATTCTGGGAAATTCGAGGCAAATCACACACCAAGATCAAAAGCCTTCACGACAAGTACGGGGATGTAGTCCGAATTGGCCCGAATGCCCTCGTGTACAGATCCCCAACTGCATGGAAGGATATTTACGGTCATAGAAAACAGGGACAGAAGGTTTTTCTCAAGGATCCGTCGGTTTATACACCCCTCCCTAATGGTGCTCAAGCTATCATAACAGCCAACGAGGCAGATCATACACGCATGCGTCGTTTACTCTCCCACGCATTCTCAGATAGAGCGCTACGGAAGCAAGAGCGTCTTCTACACATGTACGCTGATCTACTGGTGCAGAAAATTCACAGGCTTGTTGAGTCTTCCCCGGATGCTGTCGACATGACGAGATGGTACAACTACACCACCTTCGATCTTACGGGCGATATGGCATTCGGCGAGCCTTTCCACTGTCTTCGTGATAGCCACTATCATTGGTGGGTATCAATCATGATCGACGCAGTCAAGGCCAGTTCATACTTGAGGATGTTTTGGTTTTTCCCCTTCCTAGTCCCACTGGCGAAAGTTCTAGTCCCGGGACATCTTGTCGAGAAACAGGCGGCGAGTTTCCAGTTGAGCATTGACAGGGTTGATAGACGTTTGGGTCTGAAGAACACAACAGATCGTCCGGACTTTATGTCCTACATCCTCCAGCATAATACAAAAGATGGTAGTAAAAACGGCATGTCCCGCGCTGAAATCGACGCGAACGCAGCTACCCTCGTCCTCGCGGGGAGTGAAACCACCGCTGCCTTGCTCTCAGGTTGTACATATTATCTCTTGAAAACACCAGCTGCATATCGCCGACTAGTGGATGAAATACGCAGTGCCTTTCAAGAAGAATCGGACATCAATCTATCCTCATTCGCAAACATGCCCTATCTCAACGCCGTCCTCGAAGAGAGTCTACGAATCTACCCTCCTATCCCGGCTATGCTACCGCGTCTTGTCCCCGAGGGAGGAGCTGCTATCAATGGTGAATACGTACCAGGTGGTGTCAGTATTTCTACACTCTACTCTCAAAAACATAGAAGCATCCATCTAACAGATAAATAATATTTAGACCTCCGTCTCCATATCACTCTGGTCTACCTTCCACTCTAGGACCAACTTCACAGATCCAGACACATTCATCCCTGAACGATGGCTCCAGGAACCCGATTCAGACATTGAAAGATTTGTCAACGACAAGAAAGAAGCTTTCCAGCCGTTCTCGTACGGTCCCCGTAGTTGTCTTGGTCAGCAGTAAGTAACAGCACATAGTATCTATACATGCATGGATATATCTTCATGCACAAGATATATTTAGCTAACATATTGGCATGAACAGTTTGGCGAACGCTGAGATGCGTCTCATATTAACCAAGATTCTGTGGCATTTTGACCTGGAACTTTCACCCAACTGCGATAATTGGATAGATCAGGAGACGTATAATCTCTGGAGTAGGCCTGCGCTGATGGTGAAGCTGTCTCGGGCTCAGAAGGGAACTGCGACTTGAAGTTTTTGGGGCTATGGTTTATGATCGATTGGATAGACGTCTTTTGGATGCTGATAGATATCCTGGATAGATTTGATGCATAATAGCTACAATACTACATAGTACAGCTGATCAGGCAGACACTATACTTGATTGGTATATGATGCATGATAATAGCTAGAAACAATTTAATCAAAACTCCATGCCTAAATAAAGATATGTGGATATAATGCCAACACCTCGAAATGCACGCATGCAGACCCCAGAACAAAGAAAATAAAACATACACCATATCCAACTCCACGCTATGTAGATCAGGCAATTATAAAACTCAAAAGAAATCCTTCTCTTCCAACCACTGGGAATCAATGGCATACGCCACCAGATCAGCAGCACAGCACATATCCTCATGTCCGTGCTCGAAATCCAGCAGCCCCATAACAGCACCAAGTCTGTCCTCGAGTGTCTTTTTCAACTTTCCAACGTGCGACTGGATCTCAGTCTGAGAAAGCTGCGAAGCAAGAGTCTTGCCAGCGGGTTTGGTGTCCGATTTGCCACTCTTCTTTTTGACTTCCATGTTCTTGTTCGGCGAGCGCGGCGCGAGAGGATTTCTCTGTACCGGTGCTGGCTGTGCGGGCTCGCTCTTTCGGTTTTTCAACAAGTTCTTCAGCAGGAAGAGAAGCCAGACGAGGTTTGTGCGGGGCGAATATTCAGCCCAGATGCCAGGAATGTCGGGGGTCTTTTCCGTCTGGGCGGGGTTTCCAGTGTAAAGTTGAGCACGCATACTGAGAATCATTAGCCATGCATTTTGGAAGAGAGAGCCTAGAAGAATACTTACTGTCGGTATGTGTCTCTCAATAGAGCATCATCCTCATCCACCCCTATGGCATCAAAGATCTGCTTTTTATCCAGATCAGACGAGGCTACTTCCAGGGCCTGATTGGGATCGTCGCTTAATTGCAGTTCAGCACGAGACAGCGAGTAGTCGATGATGGTTGTTTCCAGAGTACTAAGTCCGAATCCACTTGAAAATGAACGACGCGCGATATCCAGGTCTGTTGGCGGATCCATGCAGTTATTTTCACGAGTGGTTTTTATGCAAACATTGCCAAGGTGCAGATCGCGATGCTATACAAAGTTAGATATGTGGCCCTGACATTTGGTGGAGATCAGGGTCCTTACCTCAAACATAGCATATTCTTCTGCACGAGCAAGAGCCATGGCGACTCCCCAGAAAATATCATAGATCTGAAATACTGATGACCAAGCAAACTTCTCCAGCTCACAACCGGCATCATCCATCTCCACAATTGCCCATATTTGCGAATCAGGGTACGCTCTCTTGTTCGAGGGGTTGGGGTTGAGGCAATCGTCCTTGGTTTTCTTGTAATGGTCCCATGCACTCTGGAAAGACTCTGGGAAGCGGCCCTGAACGACATGAATTTCCCTGAAACGAGCAAATCCAGGAATTGGATCTAGGTACTTGAGCATCTTGATTTCCGATACGATTTCCTTAATGCTGGTGAACTTCTTTGATCCTGGGCCACTTTGAGCTCGCAAGGGTATGACTTTGAACACGTTATCGCCGTACGCCCTCAAGCGGGCAAGCTTCGACTTGGACATCTCCTGCTTGCAGACATCTTCCCGCAGATGAAGCTTGTAGACCTCTCCGTAAGATCCCTCTGCGAGCTTAACAACCTGCAGCATATTTCCACCACGGGCAGCCCATGAGCTGAATTTCTGGACTCCCTGAGCGGCGACGGGGGACAGGGCTTCATTGAGAATGGGGTGAACATAAGCATTTGCCTTTTCGTCTTGAACACAGCCAGACGACAGGCGTGGTGCATTGTTCTTCTTTCTTGTTGTCCGCTTCTTACTCTCAGTAGGATTTTGTTCTTCTCTTTGCTGTTTCGGGGAGGCTTTTGGAGGGGTTGTGCTGATGTTTCCTGTGCTCATTCTCCCTGTGCTGATCCTCACTTCCACCATTGTTGAGTATCGTGGCTTGGCTTTAGTGTCGCTCTTTGACGGTGTTTGCTCCATGTGGCTCTCCAGCAACTCGTTTGGGCCGCAAGAAATCTCGGTAGAGGGTGTCTCATCTTTGATGTCGACTGGCGGTTCGATTTCCTCCTTCTCCTGCGGCTTCTCCTGCGGCTTTTCTTGTGGCTTTTCTTGTGGCTTTTCTTGTGGCTTTTCTTGTGGTTTTTCTTGTGGCCAATCTTCTTGTAGCTTTTCTTCCCCCTTCTCCTTCTTTATCCTTCTCCCCCGCGTCTTGCGTTCTGAAGGTACGGACACTTCTTTCTCTTCGATCTTTATCTCAGCCAGCTTGGTCTGGATACCCTCGACAGCATCATCAAGAACGGCATTTTTCTTGGTCTTTTCCAACTCCTTTGCAGGACTTCGCTGATCGAACACTGCTCGTGGTGCATCTGCTTTTCGTTTCCCATAGACCTTTCTCTGCGCGGTCGTGCGTGTCTTTCTCGTGCGTGGTTGCCATTGATCTGGTGTCGCATGGCCAGCCGGAGGAGATGACGGTAACGGCATTGTGCTGGCAAGGTGTGCGTGATATTAAGCGACCGGATATGTAGTTATTCGGATCTTCAGTCAGTAAGGGCGGTTTGAAGTCGACAGTAGGCTGCTGGTAAAGAAGTATGCAAGAAGGACGATATGAAAATGCGCATCCCCTGGCAGTTATTGATGCCTTTCCGGAACGGGCCTAGCGTGGCCGTTGCTGTGGTGAGAGGGAACAAGAAATATTCCGGCATTCTGGCCAATCAGAGCAAGGGATGTATAGTTGCATTTTGAAAATAGAACTGCAGGTGCTAATTGGAGATATTGGCGATATAGAAAGTATAATCAATTAATTCATCCTGTTTGAAGATAGATTTCTGGTGATGCATTCCATAGAGTCTATTGCGTCATTGTATCCCAGCGTTGGTTGGCTGCAGTCCACCTCTCCAAACCATATTCGAAGATGACGAAAGAAGCCAGGATATCTGTTGAAGCAAGGATATATCGATAATCTTAGCTATACAGAGTGGAATCATGTAGCTTGGGCATATGAACACGTTGATATTCGCAAGGGCGACTGAGGCTGGTACTGCATACATGATGCTTTCGTGCAACAGTACAACACAGGCATGCAGACATACTACCTTGCCTATCTATTTATCAATAAGCCTAGCCAAGTTCAATATATTACTGCAACGGCACTTTATAGAACCATTAATTCCATCCTGATATGATAAAATAAAATTGATCCTTTCAGGCTGCTATGTACCGTTACACGTAGCTCTCATAGTGTAGATCCTCAGCTATGGTGATCATAGTGGACCCATTGGGTTCTAATTGGATGCTGCATGGGAGCTCTCGACAGTGATGGCATCTCATCACAAGAGCATCAACTATCTTCAATAGTTACAGTCATGATAATGATAGTTTATAGTGACTGATGAAACTAGGATATTCTGATGACTCTTATTCCTCAGTTACAAGTAAATGAATCAAGGTCTGTGTGCGATGATCTGCAGGGCTGGCCATTCCGTGCCGTACCATGACAACTGCTATTAAATACCACATCTATTATGTATAAGAATAATAGTATTATAATCTATGTTATAATCGATATTACAATTCTATAATTCTATAATTCTTTTTTTTTTATTATTATTATCGTAGTTATTATTATAATATACGGAGTTATAAGATATATGGCTGACCATGACGTAAGAAACAGTGGCTGTTTTGTCTTTTGCCGTCCCGTCTTTTTCCCTTTTTTCCTTTTCTTTTTTTTTTTTTTGCCTGCCTTTTTCTGCTTTTTTCTTTGCCCCTAAAGAAGAATCAAGAATGTAACTCCAGTAGACTTTTCTTCTATTTTATTTCTCTAATTATAATGTAATAATAATATTCATTATCCAAGAACAAAGACAGGTACATTAATAGCATACCCACTAGATATTCCTCCGTATTATTGGAGACACTCTCGGCGGAGCACGCGAGTCCACGGGCGCTTGTGACCCTCGGGATTCTTCGCTTTTTCGCTTCTCTTTTTCTTCCTCTCACCCCCGGCTTCTTGCCGTATCTCACCCCTCCCTCCTCCTCCTCTTCTCCTCTTCTCCTATCCTAGGCCCTAGGAGTTTCTCATCCTCCTCATCTTTATATTCTCCTCCCTCGTCGCTTGAGGAAAAAAAGTTTTCGCGTCGTGGATCTCGACGTCACTTTTCCTTTCTCAATGCTCTGCGATGGCCTTCAACTTCAACTGGTCGCCGCTGATGGCGGACGCGGGTTTCTATACCCGTGCCCAGGATCTCTTAACGGCTGCTCTCAATAAATCGCCCAAACCTCCTATCATCGTCGACGATATCATCGTGACCGAGTTGAACCTGGGCTCTGTTCCGCCCGATTTGGAAATCTTGGAGATCGGCGACTTGGCCGAGGATCGCTTTCGAGGCATCTTCAAAATGTCCTACTCGGGTGATACCTTTTTGACACTCAAAACGCGGGTCCAGGCAAATCCCCTCAATACCTATCTTCTCACGCGACCGTCTTTTGCGTCTCCCTTGCCTTTGGCTGCAGCGTAAGTGTGGACTGAACTGTGTCGCAAATCTCACGCTGACTCTTATCTCTTCTAGTACTCCTCTCACAATCCCTCTCCAAATCACCCTATCCGATTTCAAACTCTCCGGCTTCGTGATACTAGTCTTCTCGAAACAAAAAGGAATTACAGTCGTTTTTCGTAATGACCCTCTCGAATCGCTCAAGGTCTCTTCGACGTTCGACTCCATTCCGTTCGTGCGCGACTTCTTGCAAAAGGAAATCGAAGCTCAACTCCGCATTCTGTTCATGGACGAATTGCCCGCCATTATCCACCGACTTTCGCTAAGATTATGGGTCCCCGAGTACCGGGCTGGAGAGGAAATGGAGAACCAGGCGGATAACACTGAAGGCCCCGGCCAAGATCCGTTGGCCAGTCCTCCCCAGGACCCGGTTGATTCTTTGGGCAACGCACTGAACGAGGCACAAATCGCATCCTTATCGCTGGATTCCTCCGTCGAAACCCATTCGCTGTTCTCTCAGAAGAACCTCCTCCGTTTGGGCGCTCTCACAGATTCCCAGCGAACGTTGTCGCTCTTCACCCCGTCTATTCAAGAAGTGGTGTATCGCGCGTGGACATCTCCTTCCGACCCAATCGATAACCCCGGCGGCGTGTTATCCCCACTTAGCCCGGCTCTCTCCAGGACCCAGTCGCAGGTCGGTAGCTTGTCTTCTTTCCAGGACAATGCCAGCACGATTTCAACACACAGCCGGTCTTCAATGCAGTCCCACACTTTCAGCGGGTACGGCTTGAGCTTGGGCAATGGTCGTCATTCGAAAGCCCACTCCAGGAAGAGAAAGAAGCGCGTGGTCGACCTGCGTCGCCCCAAGACCACCGACGACGCAATGAGCGTGAGCGACGACAGTGGATTCACCGAGCCCACCAGCGCTCCTTCTATCTGTTCGGCTCCTTTACCGACTCTCAGCGAGCAAGCAGACGATCCGGTGACACCACCTTTGTCCCCCGACAGTGGCCTTCAGCTTCCTGCGATTCCCGAACGGCACCGCACAAGCCTGTCTCGTCCTATGCCCCGACGTGACATTTCGATGGAATTGAACCGCGACACAGAAGCCCCATCGTCTTCAGACCCCCACCGACGTTGGAACAAGGCGGATGATGTCGATGCCACTCCTCGCAGTACCGTCCGCGTTCACGGTACCCCTCTATATAACCGAGAAAAAGCAGAGGCTGGCCCATCGCGCCAGCTGCCTGCCGCTGCCCTGCCGTTCACCAACGAACAGTCAACCGGTGGTGTCGTTGACCAGATCTTGGTCGAGAAGCTCGCAGGCGAAATCGCACGCCGTATGCGAGAAGAAAAACTGATATCCTCTTGCAGTGGATTTTGGGAACGCCCCAGCCACAGCCAGGAAGAATCTCCTCCCCCAGCTTATGGGCAATAAATGCTATTGAGCGTTTTCTTTCTGTTCAAGTGTACCATTTCCTTTGTTTTATCCTTTCTCTTTTTCAGGCTTTGAATACTGTCAAAAATTTTCACGCCTTACTCCCTCCAGCAAGTCTGGGATTTTAATGACTGATACGACACTGCTTTTTAATTGTTGCCTCTTCTTCTTTATCCGTTCCGGTTCTTGCATTTTTACTTTTGTTTTTTAACACTTTCCTTTGTTTATGTTGTGTTTTTCGAAGCGGGTCTTTTAGAAATTGTATATGGACTGTTTGGACTGTATTCTTAAAAATCGGGCGTTGCAACTTGTCTGCTTTTTTTTTTTTTTTCTGCTCTTTCTACAGGAGATACCCACGCACTCTTTTGGGGTCTTGTGTATTCAAGTCTTTATCGATAATTCTGGGCTGGTATGGGTGGTGAAAAACGGAGGAAATAGGCTGGGATTTGTTTGGCATCATACTTGTTATCTTTGTTTTTTTCTCTCTCTCCAGCTCCAACTACACCTAGTTTAATGCAGCTGCACTCTTTTTCTACCATCTTTCATAACCAGAAATAATTATTCTCATCGTAATTAGAATCAAATCGAAATCCGGGGCTCCAAAGTGCCACAATCACCGTGAGGTGGCCCCGAGTCTCGGCTCCGCAGCTTAGCTCGAGCGGTTTGCGACGAACGTCAATTTCCCTCTTCCTCCGTCCTCTCTCTTCTCCTCCCTCTCTTCCCTTTCTCTCCCCGCCACGTTGTCCAGTTCTCGACGGTTCGAAGTCTGAACCAGCTGTTGTTTTCTTTCTTGGTCTTTCACAATGGCTGACATGTTCAAGAACATGTTTGGTGGCTCTCAGCCATCAGGTGCAGCCAAGGTCGAGGATGGTAAGTGACGGAACCGGAAAGAATCCAATCCATTGCTCCCGCTCTATTATCATTGAGTTCCCTCTTCTCTGACAGGATTTTCTTCGTTTCCTCTAGATTTCGCCGACTTCAAGGCCTCTGAGCCATCTCCTGCCTCGATTGTGGCTGCGTCATCATCGTCCCCGGCTGCCCAGGGTGTTGAGCCCGTCCCCTATACGAAATGGTACCGGATCTGGGAGCGGACATCTCCCAAGGACTTCATGCAGGAGGCAATGATCATGCCTGTTATCCTTCTGATTGTTTTCTTCCATCTCTGGGGTACACGTAAGAATAGGCGGAGAGCTAGGGAATGGGCACAGGCCCATGCGCCGGCTTTGCAGCACGAGTTCGCAGTCGTTGGTTTTAGTGGCATTCAGAAATCAACCATCGCTGAGGACGGATCCATCCAGCCGCAGTCGATCTCTTCTGAGGAGATGCTCAAGGAGAAGTCTCCCCAGGAGTTTTCCTCCTATGCAACCGGCAGACAGAACATTGCCTTTGTTGACATGGCAGTCAAGCTGCCCAAGCGCTACAACCCGATTACCTACTGGATGGAAATTGCCTTCAGCTTCTTTTTTGAAAGCTGGACTGCGCCCGCTGAAAAGTTTGAAGCTACTGCGTACCTTTTTGATGGTAAAGAGAAGGATTTGGTTCCCGTTCCGGCCAAGGACACGTCTTCTTTGAAGGTGGCCAACTCGACCTACGATGGCTTCATCTGGGCTGTTGTCCACAAGAGCCACATGCGCACCTTCCGCCAGGACCGATACGATGCCTCCATGACTTTCACCAGGGACAACGCGAAACTGCCATCCTGGGTCACCGTGATGACTGAAAGCGCCGAAATCACCGATACACTCCTTACCCCGGAATTGATTCAAGCCATTGAGAAGGCCGGTCACAACTTTGAGTACTTGATCGTCACTGACCAACCCGTTGACAAGCCTTTGAAGTAAGTTGGCCGGACCTCTTAGCCTGTGTGGCCTAGTCTAACCCCTATGTTTAGGATCGAGGAAACCGCTCCCAGGAAGCGTGTTCAGCTTTCCACCATCCTTCCCTCATCTGTTGCTGGCTATGAGTCTACTATTCCGATTTTCAACCAGTTTGTCCGTTTGGCCGATAAACTTGTCGCATCGGCCCACTTCCGCCCCGAAGTTATGCGAAAGATCCGCAACGCCCGTGAAGAGGAAATCAAGAAGCTTCGCCGTGCCGATGAGGAAGAGAAGGCCGAAGAGCGCAAGCTTGCAGCAGAAAAGATCAAGAAGGAAGAGCGGGAGCGTATCCTCCGTGGCATGACTGCCGACGAACAGCGAAAGTTCCTTGATCGCGAGCGCGAAAAGGATCAGAGACGTTCTATGAAGAAGAGCACTCGGAGAGGATAATTGCCTCCTTTTCCTGTTTCATCTTGACAGCTATTATGTCTTTGCCCCTTCATTGTCACTTTCCGGCGAATGCTAATGCAAGCAGAAGGAAAAGTGACTCGACGTTTTCATGTTGTTTGTTTCATACCTTTACGTAAAATGTATTTATATGCCATCTGTTTGAGTGTGAAAGGTTGAGGCATATTGGTGTCGACATTTTGGCTCTCTTCGATTCTTGAATGAATGTGTTGATATGAATTTAAATTTTTTTGTCTTGATTTGATCAATATTTGACCCTGAGATTTCTTTTACTCCTTGTCTTCTTTGACTATCATTCCAACTAAGGAGGTGCCCGCGAACAGTGCCCGAGGTTGGAATGTCGCAAACAGCATTCCACGCAGACGTGCTTTCCCTCCATCTCGCTTTCTTTTCCCTCGAAACCGTTACGGTTACAGAAAGGACGATGGTGATGCCATCTTAAAAAGGCATGGAGCTTCGACGATAAGTTCTTTCGTTTTCTCTTTTCCATCTCTCTTCGCCCCTTTGCTTCCTATACACGCTCTTTACAACTCTACCGCTTAACAACATTTGCAGATTGTATTCAGCGCTTAATTTACATGCTTGTCATCATTAGTCGTCTCTTAGTCGGTCATCATGGCGCATATTCTCTCTCTGATCCTGATCACTCTTTTCGCCACTACTATTACAGCTGCTCCCACGGCCAGCGACACCTGGTTCTCTCATTTGAACCTCACGACTCAGAAACGAGACTCCACTGTCCCGTTCGGAGTTTATCTCGACCGGTGCGTTTCGCCAGGAAAAGTGGCTTTGACATTTGATGATGGGCCATACATCTACACACCCGATCTCCTCGAGCTCCTCAGTTCTTATGGTGCTCGAGCGACCTTTTTCCTCAATGGTCAGAATTCTGGAAACATCTACAACAATGCAGATATTGTCAAACGTACTCTTGAAGAAGGTCATCAACTCGGATCGCATACGTAAGTCTTCCGTTTGTATCAACCTGTCTCCAGGCTGACAATCCTCTTTCTAGCTGGGATCATCAGTATCTTACCTCGTTGGACTATTCCGGCATCGTGGACGAGATGACAAAACTAGAAGATGCATTTATCCAGATCATTGGAGCGTTCCCTACGTACATGAGACCGCCATACCTCGCTGTCAACAGCGCAGTGTTGACCGCATTGGGTGATCTCGGATACCACGTGATTGGGGCCAGCATCGACACGAAGGACTATGCGAATGATGATCCAAACCTGATCTCCAATAGCTTCGAGAAGTTTCGGAATGAGCTAGATGCCGGTGGTAGTATTGTTCTGTCCCATGATGTGCACCAGCAAACTGTTGCCACCTTGACCCAGGCTATGCTAGACGAGATTCGGGCGAGAGGATTAGAAAGTAAGTTTGCAATAGCACTTATCTATCAAAAGCAGAACGCTAATGTGCTTGACAGCTGTCACCGTGGGTGAATGCTTGGGGGATCCGGAGGGAGAATGGTACCGAGCCTCTCGTTGACGTTGAGGACATGCCAACGCCACCGTAGGGTAGTTGCGAGTGGATCAGATTGTTTTCGGTTGCTATGGTGTCTTACAGATAGTTATTGCTTGCTTTGAAGGTTATTATAGGGGGAAAATAATAACTTAGATAGTGTCTGGCCTCGGTTAATAATATATCTTAGCTTTCTACAGTCTATGCCTCGGCGGTTGAGCATCAAAGTGTAAGTAGATGATGTCGACCACCGTCTATCCTAACACCATCGAGCATCGAGGTGATGCTTCTGCATATCTAGAACTTCTATGATCAAAGCTTTTATCATAACTTAATGGATGTTGTGATTCAGAGACCTTAAGTTCCGTTCTACCGGGACTGCCAGAACAATTTTTAAGAGCGCACTATGCACCTCCTTTTCAGACTTACTATTAACATCCATATCATCTATCCATCTACTATCTCTCTTACTTCCTCAATTCTTCGGTCTTGAACCCGCCGGTTCACCCAAAACACCTCCGAAATGTCCATGACCCAGTTCAAGCAAATGTTCACTATGAAGTCCCTCCAGGCCCGATTTGCCTCATGGGCCGTGTTGATGCCAGCCAAAGAGAACTGGGAAGACGAATACAACCTTCCTTACGGACGATGGGCTGGACAGGGAGCTTAAACAAACCACAAATGATTTGAAAACCATATATGATTATGGTAAGGGGGATTACTGATATCAATTCATTCATTTTGCTGACGGATATGTTAACCAGGGAAGATGTGAAGCTTAATTTTTACTAAGCTCCATACTTCAGCTGAGAGTGTATGCCTCTCTCACCGAAAATATTAGATAATGAACAAGTTACCATAGTAATTGATGATAATGAAAGAAAGTTAAATTCTATCTATTTATCATTCCGTCTATCCGTTATGTATTATATATGTATCGATGTGTTTAGATCTTTCCGTAAATCTTAACACGCTCCTCAATGGGCTTCTGCACCTTCTCGCCGGCCGAAACCTCGGGGCTACCAAAGACCAATTGCGCGATAAGTCTCCATTCGCTGGGGACGTTCCACTGCTTAGCGACGGAGGAGTCGATGAGGGGGTTGTAGTGTTGGAGGTTGGCGCCGAAACCGAGGGCCTCGAGACCAGTCCAGACTAATTGCTGTTAGTTAATTATTTCTTATATGCTGTTAAGGAAGACGGGATAACGTACGGAAGTACTGGTGCATGGCGTTGGAGTGCTCAGCCCAAGGCTGGAAGTGATCCTTGTAAATAGCGAACTTCTCGGAGAAGGGCTGGATGTGAGCGGGGTCTTCGAAGAAGAGGACCTATTGATCATTAGTATTTGATGTATTATAATATAGAGGAAGAAGACTCACGGTTCCGTAAGCAGCCTTCATGCCCTGCAACTTGGGCAAAGTCTGGTTGTTAAAGACCTCCTCGGGGACGGCGCCATTCTTGACGAGCTGCCCGAGGGCTTCGATGGTGATATCCCAGAGGCGCTCGTGCTCCTGGTGCAGGAGGACGACCAGACGGGTGGACTGGGTGTTGAAGGAGCTGGGGACATTGAGGATGGCGGCGTTGACGAGCTCCTCGATCTTGGAATCGGGGACGGGGCTGTTCTTGCCCAGCTTGTAGATGGTGCGGCGGCCCTGGGCGAGCTGGATGAGGGAGTCTGTGGAGGCCATTGTGGTTGATTGACGGGTTGGAGACGAGGAGAATTGTCTAGCGAGAGAGGAGAGAGGAAGACGAAGAGAAGGCGAGGGAAGATGAGCTGGCGATTGTGATAGCGCGGGGCGACTAAGCGGGGTGGTGGAGCGGACAGCGGATCGGAGGAAGAAAGGGAGAGAGGATTGAGAAGATCGCAGAAGAAGACGGGGGTACATGATGGGATTATTATATATGAAGATTGGTGATACAATAGGGAAGGCGAATTCCGCAATAAATTAAGAGAATTAGTGATGGGATTAATTGGCGATAGTTATACAGAGCGCGATGGTGAAGTTGAGGTTGAAGCACGGAAAAGAAAGCGGAATTGCGGCGATAAGCTTATTAATGCATGACAAAGAGAGACAGAATTGAGAAGAAGGCAAAAAGGATTATGCGGATATTATTGATCTGATTTCGACCATTTGCAGGACTATCGAGTTATCAATTGTTCTGTAATCAAGTGTAGAATCGATCAAGCGAATGTATATCCTGCAGAGCACGTGCTCGTCTGTTTTGGTGTCGCTTCCAGGACTCAACACCAACGTCATTCATTCATTCTTCCTTTCTCAACACAACTCAACTCTGAATGCCACACGGACAACTTGACATTGAGATACTTCTCATCTATGCTTTTCCTACCCAAATAGACGTGTGACAGGCCATCATCCTGCTAGTTAACATACTATCCCGAGTGGGCTGATGCTGCCGCGATATTGCGCGTCAATTCCCCACGCCAGATAAAGCCCTTGAGGCGAAATCCAACTCAATGCATGCTGATCCTTTACAGCCTTGTTCTCAACAATCACTAGGTTAAAAAAAGTCTTCCTTGTAAGACTATCCTAGCAAATATGCTCCCTGGATCATCTCCTGGCCATGTGAACCGGCAGCACGGGCATACGCTTCAACGTCGGAACTGACCCCTTGTGCTTCTGCCGTCCGTCCTAGATGCCGAAGCACAATTCCCAAATTCTGTTTCGCAGCTATGACCTGAGGCTGTGACAATGTATTATCCGCCAGCGCTTTCCTCAGGAGAGATTCGGCCTCCTTGTATTGTTGTCGTTTGACCTGAAACGCTGCAGTAGTGATACGCATGATGCTGGTCATTGTTTCTTCCCTAGTTGAATCATGCTCTCCCAACTCCATCCCTTGGAGGGAAACCGCCAAATCGTCGATTATGTCGAATGCGAGATGTTCCAGGCCGATTTGCTGAAGCACAATGGCCCAATTTACTTTTGCTGCCCGTTGATCCGGTGTCATCTCCCGGATCTGAGGGATGGACAGTGATCCAATTTGTTGGAGGATGCTATGAGCAGCAGACAGATTACTCACCATCAGATAGGCCGCGATGAGCCCTTTGAGGCAGTTGAATCGGAGAGAGTCGTGGATATTGTAGCCGCCGGTTTTTTGACAAGCTCTCTCGTACAAATGAACGGCATCCTCCCCGTCACCTTGGTTCAGATAGTATTTTCCGAGTCGCTCTATGATCTCTATGGCCTCCCTGCCAGTTCCAGACCCATCTATCTTTGCATCTACCATACCGCGATGGGTCTCCCTGTTAATAGCTGCACCCATAGAGCAGCAAACCAACACGATGGCGTTTTTTGGTTCAATTTCAGGAACATTTTCGGCGAGGAGGGAGTTGATTTCAGGAATTCGTCCCTGGTCCCAAAGAAGGAAGGCTAAGTGAATCATAGTGTCCTCCAGAATCGCCCCGTCCCAGCGGAGAGGTGTGAACTGTTGAGTGATTGTGCGATGAACTAGACCAGCCTCTCGATGAAGACCTTGATGAACTAGTCGCTGCATTCGGGATAAGTTCTCTAGTATCCGCTTTCGAACGATCTGTGTGTCGACCAGACATTCAGCCTGAGCAAGCAGAGTATTAAACGGCTTCGCATGAAGCCCCATGGTTTGGCCTCGAGTATTTCTGACCGTCAAAAGCTGACCTGTGTCGACTGTGTGACCGAATATATAGAACGGAGGTCCACCAGATGTGTCTTTTGGGATTTGCCAGGTGCGCACAACCCGGAGACATTGTCGAAGCAGTTCTTCAGCCGTATCTGGGAGATTTGACAACAGATGCAGCTGAGCGAGACAGTTGATAGTCCTCACGAGTCTGGTTGGATCTGATGGCCGTGCCGTTGAGATGATCTGGATCACTTTATTACGGTAGTGACCAAGCAGCGTCCCGATAGCTGCTGCACTCCCAACATCATGGCTTTTTTGAAGCCACTTGATCAAGGGAACATCGTACACCTGTATCAGAGCAGTATCCGGATCTTGTCTGGCAAGAGATTGGAACCATAGCCGGTGAGAAACCTGATTCAAGACTGTCTTGAGAGCAGACAACATCTCGCAGTCTGGCGTAGTTTGGGTCACAAACTGGAGCCAAGATGACCCAAGGAGCTTGAGATCCCATGAGGCCATAGACCTACTACCCGAAGTTGATTGCCTGATGTCTCCTGTAGGTCTCCATGTAGCGAGATACTTCAGAGTGTCAAGTGCCGCATTTCGGTACACCTTGACCAAAGGAATAGGCGTGTCTTCCGTGAAGGCCGTATGGAACGCCCTTCCAGATACAATATAAATCCGTACAGGAGGGACTGCAAATTGCACATAACCCTGACTATTCGGTAAATCTACCAATCCCTGGAGGCATTCTCGGATAACTGATTCCGCTCGAATCACTTGCTGTGATGCTGGAAGCAGCGATAAAAGCTGGTCCAGCTCGGCTATGGTCAATGCAACCGGGGATACAATCATCCACTGGAGAATCTTGTATGCACGCTCGCGAATCAATGGTTCTTTGCCCTTCAGCCGCTGAATGAGGATAGAAAGAAGACTATCCATGTCTCTGATATCGAGACCCGCTTTGTTCGCAATGATGGAACAATAGAAACCACCCTGCAGTCTCCGTGCAAGGGAAAAGACCGTGCTGTAATTCGCTGATGGACAGGCACCTGATCCCTCTTGACTAGCATGCGGAAGTTGTATTTCAGCCCAAAATCGCGACGATTCGGCTAGGGTTTCACTCGGTGGGATGCAGCTCGTGATGAGGAGCCTCAGATTTGAGCAAGCACGCAAGGAAAGACGCTGCATTTTACCCACCAGAGCTGACAACTCGGGCATGGGGACACCATCCAAAACACAGTAGGAATAGGCGAAACTCGCCAATAACGACTCGAACGCGGCCCATAAATGGTCCCGCGGAACCCCTTCAATCAGTGGGATATAAGTAAGTGGCACACGCGAGCAAAGCTCTGGTCGTTGAGTGAACAGTTGTGCGATAGCGGTGACCAGAAAGGACGTGATGGTCCTTCTGTCTTCAGTCAAGTCATTGAAAAAGAAATACACCACAGCGGATTCATTTGCAGGCTGAATGGCGATATCTAAACATTGCTGGACGATGTGAGCGGCGGCAGAGGATTTACCAATTCCAGTTGGGCCATGTATCCAAAGAAGACGGCCATCTGACACTCGGTCCAACCAATTCTTATAGACTGGCAAGTCAAGATACCACTGATCATGTGCTGTACATGCGTGATCTTGAAGGAATGAGGTATAACATGTTGGGTTGAGATAGCGGAGGTGGCTGTCCAGTAACTCACCTTGTCGCGGCAACGTGTCCTGTTCGTCAAGTCCCATGAAAGGTTCAGGTCCCTTTGATGCAAAGCCAAGCTCTATGAAACGACCCGTCTTGGTAGAAATAAATGCTGAATCCACCATTAGCGAAGAAGTTTCCAAACAAATATCACCACTTGCCCGCTGTGAAGTCGGATGGACCGACGAAGCTTAGAGCAACGACTTCACCGTCACGCCTTTTCTTTTGAGACGGTTTCTTTCGCTCAGGAATGGAGGAATATTCTCTGTCCGGATATTTGTGGCTTGCTTGAGCTTTTTCTATCTCATAGTCCCGCTGCAACCCCCAATGCCAATCGTAGTGGATATCGAGTTGGTGACTGGCAAGCATCAGCATGAAATGCTTCTACACGGAGAAAAAAAAGGTACCTTGTATCGAACAAAGTGCCACAGTGCTCGCATCGTGCGTTTTCCTTCTGGTCTGGCCTTGGTCATTTGCCATTTCACCATCCCCTGATTGCTGAATTGACTTACGAGATTTGGCATGGATTTCACAATCCCTGAAACTTGTATACATAAGATCGCATTTTTCGCATTTGAACAGGCCAGACGATTCTGGAAGGGACAGATAGCGTTCTTCAATCCGATATCCATAAGGTTGATAGCTGGATGTTCAGCTTTATTGCAATCGAATTTCTCGGAATACAATACATACCTGTCCGCAATGAGAGCCCAACACACTACTTGGTCACTCTTGCCATCGGCATTTTTGTCCACAGATACTTCCGTTGACTGACTTGTCACCGGCGTTTCTGTTGGAGTTTGTATCGCACGAGGTGGTCTTCTCTGATATGAGACGCCATATGTTCGTCCTGCGTGAACTCTGTTCTGAATGGTCTGGTGACGAGAAAGATGCGCCTCCCATTCGGTTCTACAGCAGGTTATATTGAATTCTCAATCAGTCGTCGTATGTAAACTTACCCTGCATTAACTTTGGCTCCACAGTGTTTGCAGTCCATGACGAGATTTTGATGTATACCAGGGTTGATGCAAAGAGAGGGGGGGGGGGGGTCCTCTGATCTTAATATCCGTGCTAAGAGCTACTGATCATTGTGGCTGTGGAGGTGACCCTGCATAAAAAGGCAGACTATCACTGCTAAATGCCGTTGAAGTTGACTTCGTACGGCATTCAAAGACATCGAACATCTAAAATGGACACAAAGATGCAATGCCTTCACTGCTCGCAAGAGTTTACCGACCAGTAAGTCTGACCTAGTCTCTACAGAGCCACATTAACATGCTGCTTTAGGCTACAACTAGCCGCCCACTATCGCGGACACGAAGCCATCCAACGCCGCCGACAGCCAACGCGGATATACGGATTACAGTACGTCAAAAACAAAAATGACCCAGGACAGGCGGCTGTCCAAATGGCACCGAGCGTGGAAGACCAGCAGCAGCCCGCGGTAACACCGACTAAACCTGCTGCTACTCTGAGTTCAGCCTCCGCTCCTGTTGAGAATGCTGCCCAGTCAGACGCACGCCAGCGTGTGACGGCAATTAGCCATGTAATGACACAGGAGAATAGCCTGCTGATGTTTCGTCGCTTTTCCGAACTCAATATTCGGAATCTCCTTGTGATGCAGAAGGAGCTGGCGCGATTGGACGGGCGGGTCAAGGAAGCGATTCGTTCTGGTGATGACACTGAACCATTGGAGTTTCAGATATCTGAAAAGCTACACAAATACAGTTTGTTGGCCTTTGTATTCACTCTCTAGTTTCATCTAATGGTGACGGAACTGCAGATAAAACGCTTCTCGCCCTGTCGCAGCTCCAGAAATTCAGCGCCCCAGAAGACCATTTTGTGAAGTCGCTACGTGACTGGGCCGACGATTCCAATCTGCTTTCGACACCAGAATGTGATTTCCTGGCGGATGTGGCTGATGTTCGCGACGATCTGCTCGCCCTGAACCCCAATACCGAACGGAAAGCCTGGGTGTACCGGACAGTCGAGGCCCTAGTTTGGAGATTTGTCGCCAGAGTAAGTCGAAATACCCACTTTTAATATTGAATGTTTGAGTTCGGTGTCTCATGCATGATGGTGGCTTGGATGTAGAAGCCAAACGGAGGCAAGGCTGTCCAATTCCCCCACGGAGGCGTGCTGTACACCTACGACGACGATATGGTGGCTGCGATGGTGCGGCTAATTCTTACGCTTGTAACTTCGGTCATGTTAATCATCCCAATTATCATCCTGTATTTCGTCAAGGGTGGTCCGAATCCCCTCATTATCGTGACCATCTGCACCTTGGCAGTGGCTGTGACGATTGCTATGACCACGGACTGTAAAAACCATGAGATTCTCATGGCGGCTGCTGCGTAAGTACCTGGACTGTCTTAATGGGCTTTTTTTTTTTTTTTTTTTTTTTTTTTTTTTTTTTTTTTTGGCTAACTCCTGACTAGATACGGCGCCGTTATGATTGTTTACCTGGAGAAGTGATGGGTTGCGCTCTGAGATACTATAATACATTCCTGAAGTCACAAACGGAACTTTCCTTCTGGTTATTTGGACTGCTGGCGAAGCTATTCCGTTAGTTCTTTTAATCCTTGGTGGCCAAGATATTAGGCCATGCGAGGCTGCATTTCTTTCCCGTGTACGGAATAGACCCTCCTAATACGAACTGCATGTTGCACGAGAGGAGAAAAACCTCGGAATGAGGCTGAACAATACTCAAGAGTATATGGATTACATACATCGACATATCCAGGCCGATCTGGCAGCTAGATAATTTCGCATACCACCAATATTCAAATGGACACACCGGCGAGATGTACGCAGTGCAAGCACTGTGACCAGGTATTTTTTACAAGGCCTCTATGGTTGGAACACCATGACTGGCATTCAGATATCCAAAAGCAGCTCTGTCGTCCATCAAGTAATACAGAAACGACATCAGAGGAAATCGATGGCCTTGCAGATCATGTTTCTCGGGTTCGGATAAGTGGCAGCCAAAGTCCCGTGGTCATACAATATATGAAGGGAAACTATTCACAATCAAACAACATCAGGGAGGATCTCACCGAAACGCAGATGGTAGAGCGTCTGCGAAAGATCATGGTTGAATACCCCCCATACGAGGACGACGAAAACAAAGAGCGAGTGTCATGTCAGAGGCTGAAGTGTGACGACTGTGAGATGAGCTTTTATACATCGTCGGTCTTTGTATTCTCATCTTATATCCCCAATGCTGACCCTTTTAACAGAGCTCAACTGGATAAACATTATCTTTCCAAGTACTGTCGTGGGAATCAAATAGTTGTATATGCCATGGTAATTGACAGGTATCTCATCCGCGGTGCCGTATCTGTTTTCGCCATCTGATCGCTTCAACAGCTCCAATGCCGGAGGATACAGAGTTGAAAAAAGAGAGATCCCCTTCGAGAGCAAAAGAGCTCTCTTCAAATGCACCAAATGCACCGATGGCTTTCTGACAGAAGATGAGAAAAGACAACATGAAAAGTCTCGTATGGATTGCACGTTCCCAAAGCAAGCAGTCGATTGACCGACTATCCAGATCCTTTTCAAGCACTACAATGTCTTCATTGTCAAAAGGCTTTTACCAACGAGTGAGGTCATATGTCTTGTTCTATCTTCACAGTTGCTGATAAGATTCAGATATGAACTCGAAGAGCACTATCGTCACCATGATGACATTCACCTCCGCCATCATATCGACAGCTCTCGAACAAAGTCAGAGGATGTCTTTCGAAAATGGAGTATGTGTATACTGGACCTTACTCAACGTTGTGGAACTCTGACCTGTCCGATATCGTAGGTCCCGGGGATAGCGTAGATACTTCGGAGACATCACGGCCAATCCAGAACCCTTGGATACGCAAAGGTTACTAATACTCTCGGTTCAACAGTCATGACGGATATGGACCTAACGAGTTACTAGGTGGACTTCCACGCGCAGACGGTGATTTAGTTGCCATAAGCTTGATCAGCAAAGAGAGCCTGGAAAACAGTAAGGACAAAGACGAGATATCTTAAGTCAGAAGCTAACCTGCACAGGGTACGCCCCTGACGGGACTTTCCGATCTCCTCAGTCACCCAGGAGGCCTCATTCAGTTCTGTCAAAACCCGAGAGATTCAAGAGTATTAAAGGATTTTTCAAGAGAAAGTCGGAGGCCAAGCAAAAGCATCCGCAGCACTCACCACAGACACCTACTGTAGAAAACCAGCGCAAGGAATGGAAACTCGCATACCTGCATGAATCATCAACCTGGGTTGTTTCTAGTGGAAGTGACGGCTGGACACAATCCTACACATTGGGAGAGTCGAGAAGGGAAACATACCAACGAAGCCAGTCAACACAGCCAGCAAACCTCTCAGGGTCGGCTCTTCCGGTTTATGACATCCTGACACAAATAGGGACGTATGCAAAGAGCCACGCAATCCAAAATGTGGCCGGACTGAGAAAAATCATGGACATTCCCCCCAGCCTCCATCAGGTAAATGGGGCTCATGTCGGGAGCTTACGCTGCTGGCTAGACGACGAGAAACACAACTCAGGTCGAGAGGGACTGTGTCCGGAATCAGGCGTGACTATATTGTCCAATGGATTCTCCAAGCGCCTGCTAGCTTGGGATACATGCGGTAGGCACAGATTGATTGACGGTCAGGACCTATGTAGGATCGTTCCTGCTGTTATCGGCCACCCGAATGGCGACCTCGAGACCGTTAGGCTGTCCTTGGGGGCCGTTGCTCAGTATCTTCTACAAAGCGGTAATGTGCGTGCAGCAGAGGAGCTATATTGGGATTTGTTTGAGGCAATACGAGCTCTTGATGGGAGTCTTGATCTCGAATTCATTGTTTTATGCGGTCTCGGACATACATATAATAAGCAGGAAATGCGGGAACGAGCTATCATGATTCACATGAAGGCATTGGACAGCTGTGAAAACATCTACGGCTCTTCTGGAGTCAACAGCTTCACAATTCTCACTCAGATGGCGACCAACTACGAGAGACTCGGTCAAATAGCTAATGCCATGAGTCTGTACCAGCGCGCGCTTCAAGGACGCTTGGACTGTGATCAACAAGAAGATGCCTTGGATGACAAGGAAAAGCTGGGAGAGTTGAACCAAGCTTTGGGAAGAAATACCCAGGCAGCTCGACTTTTCGATGAAGTGTACCGGGGATTCCAGGAGCTCCTTGGGCCCCATCATCGGAAGACTCTGCTGGCTATGACCAATCTGTCGGCTCTTCTTTTTGCCACAGGCCATCCTGATCGAGGCATATCGCTCTTGCTTACTGCAGTACCGCTAGCGTATCGGATTTTGGGACCTGATGATCAAGTATCCATGGCATGTGTCTGTAACTACTTGATATACTCTCCGACAACTCGCCTTCAACCCTCAATTCAAACGGTCACCGATCAGTATCTAAGCCGTAACAATCAATCCTCGCTGAATGTCCTGAAGAGTCTTGCAGAGCTGTATGGTAAAAAAGGCATGGGCCGCCAGGCAGTGGAAACCTACAAGCTCTTGTCTGAGAGAATCAAGTCGGTGAGTGGGACTTCAAATCCAATGATACTGGATGCTTTATATGGATACGCTTTCTCGCTGCAGTGCGTTGGAAGATTCAGTGAATCGATGGAGCAATATCGCCATCTTCATTCGCTGGCAGTCACACTTCATCCAGCCCAATCCCAAAGTTGGATTAATATCGTCAAAATCTCATTGGAAGGGTTGAATAAGACAAAGGCGGATCTTGACCAGGAGAACCTGGACTGGGGATTGGATGTTCCTCAAGTGTGTTCGGACGAAACGTGTCCAAATATGACCAAACGAGTTTGCTCAAGTAAAATACCAGCTTCCATGATTGCTTTTGGAGATCTCTGACAATTCCCTCACTGTAGAATGCAAAATGAACCGGTTCTGCTCTCTCACTTGCGAGTCAAGATCAAGGGAGGCTTATCACCAGGCTTGGTGCATCGCATCTGTGACTATCAGCGAGTCCATGTCAGTACTGATTAAGTACACCAATGACCACATCAACAGGGATAGCATGGCCGCATCTCTAATGCTCAATCTTCGCCTGCTCCGAAAACCCCGATGCGTGTCATTCAAGACTGTCTTCATCAATCCAATCACATTCATGACTCTTCGGATCTCCAAGAAACCAGAGAACCTTCTGGTGGTATATCCTAGCCCGACTACCAACCTCCGATTTGGGGTTCAAAATTCCATGCCCTTCCAATGGATGACGTCCGAGAATTGTGGTGCACTGCTCATAGAGCGAAGAGCCGACGCATACCTCATCGTCGCACCTGAAAAGAACAAAATGGCAGATTTGCAGGGTGAGCGAGACAAGAATTTTGGCATTGAATCTGACGAGGTTGATCTGCCAGGAGAAGATCTAATAGAATATGCACAATGGACTGAGAAGAGTGGTGGCAAAACCACATTTGTGTCGGCTTTTGCACTGGTCGAATGGTCAGTGGAATAAATCAATCGCAGGTCAAGGTTATCCGTCTGCCAGCAGACTATCCAGGCCGATAACAAAGCCATCTACGGCTCTTTCAACAAGGCTGTCCTGGTCTTGGACCCTTCTGATGCTTAAGTGTTTTGACTAGCTGATGGGTGGTCTATATGAGCATATAGAACAAGATGTCGACATATTAATTCAAAATGAAATCAGAAATTTAGTATTTATATCTTTTATACCCCCATGGCTCATGCTTGTTTTGTAAGATGGCCAGCCCAAGTAGGATAGTAGATATACTCAAAGAAATCCAGTGGAGTGAACATTACATTATGGTATCAACCGAATTAACAAGCCAGAGGTATCTAATATACAAAGCACCACCAACCAACCCAAACCCCATGCATGACCCGAAATTTAAAAAAAAAAAAAAAAAAAAAAAAGTATCATATCAGACCGGCCTATCACTAGGCCATCAACTAGGTAGTCCCAGGGATACTGAAATCCCATATTGAACCTGAAATCCCGAAATTGAACAAATGAAAATCGTCAAATCGAGGACTGCGTGTTACACCGGGTTCCTTGTAATGCACACTCGCTCGGATGCGGTGTACCCATATACCATCCCTCATCAACCATCCTTTTCTCCAAGTTGAGCCAATACTGTGCCTTGCCCCCGGCGCCAGTTTTGAGATCCAGGTCGCCTAGACGTACCTCGACAGGACCTTTGTCGTCGCATGGCATCTGTGCGTGTTAGTGGAAAGATCAAACATGGTATAATATGTGGCGGGTGCAAAAAGAAATTACCTTGATGAACATGGTGCAGTCTCTCAGAGTCATCGCAAGGGATTTCTCTCGAGACTGCGCCGATGGCCCATGTAGTCCAACATCCCGCATAGTCTTCTGGTGGAAGTGGAGCTTTTGCAGGGTGCGGTTCCGATAGAGAACTCGTGCTAATTGTTGTTGATCCTTACAGCCCTTGACGAGGCCAGTCGCACGTAGAACAGTTTCAAAGTTGTCCGACATTAGATCTAAAGGACAAAACGATCTTTCATCTGATCCGCCCGCTTTTCGCGTCTCCCCGTTCTTCATGTCCCACAACGCACATGTGCGGCACCGTTGAGCGTGGATGGGTGCAGATGGTGACTGGAGAAGCCACTTTGGTTTCAGCTCGGCAAGAATGGCATTGGGATCGTTGAATGTAGTCATATCTGTGATTAGCAGTCCGTACGGCTCGTTTGTGGAAAGGTATACGCCACGACGTTTCTTGGGACGTCGGCCGTTCACCTCTGCTGCATGTAATTGCTCATTGCAGCGCTGAACGAGCCCGTTGGGGAGAGTAACAAGTGTCTGGTCCACCAGTTCTTCTGGGTTGAATAGCGGACGAATGATCTTGTCGAAATTCTGCACGATTTCTTGATATGATATTCCTGTCTTGCTATCCTTGCGAAGTCGAAGTAATTTCCCCCTAAACTCCGGGGGCACGCCCGACTGGTCAATCGCGCCCGCAACAGCGCCAGTCATGCCCTTCCTCAACCCCACGGGCGATTTCGCACATGTGGAAACAATGCGGTAGATGACATTGGCGCCTCCTTCTGCGAGATAAATAAGTTGAACTCCCACCGGGAGCTCTATTCGAATTGGTTTTGTCATCCGTCACGTAGTCAGATGGGCGTATTTATTTGTTATCGAAATACCATGACCTCGTGAATCCCTGCCTCAGGACCTTTGGGCTGCGCCGCTGATTAAATAGATCCGGTGCGAAACAGATGGAAGGGACAGGGAAGCAAAATCGAACTCCACAGATGCGAAAACCCGGAATGGGAAATAAAGGCCTCCCGATGAAGTGTGCAGAGATGTAGCATGCAGCAAGCCCAGAAAAGGAGTTTGATCGGCTATGACGTATAGCTTTATGGGACCAGCGAGTCCAGTGCGTGTCCTATTGCCAGATTATTTAGTCGGTATCCGTGAATCAGTTGATCGTCGCGTTGTTTCTGAGTACGTATGACACGAAATGTCTTTTCTCCCAGCCCGATATTGCGTTATTCAAAAACAAGAAGAACCCCCGTAGATCTGGGGATTGGGCCCGGTGCAGGGTTTAGTGGGCTTATCGTATCGACAAGGGCGGCGCTCGGCCTGAGAAGTCTTAGGCGGATTCCATGCCAAACAGATCGGGGCAGCGCATTGGACGATGGATACAACTGGAATGCACCGAGGATGTAGGGAGGCGTTCAGACAAGGAAGCAAACACCGACTAGAGAACGTTGCAGCGACTAAATAGTAGATTGCAGGGCGTCGGGCACACAGACGTCTGTTTGCTGGTTCTGTCTGCGATAGCGCAACCGGCGGTCAGCACGAAGGAGGGAGGAGGGTAATTATTGGCGAGAATTGCTGGAGATGACGAGAAGGATTAGTACGGAGTCGCAGAATACAGATCAGCTTGGGGAGATACCAATCAGGTCATTCGACGAGGACCGAGAGTCCAAGCGACACGAGATGATTTAGATTTTGGAAACCTTGGAGTGGGTTGCCACGCGAGAAGATCACCGCCGGTCCATGGCGAATCATGGAGTTGATTTATGAGCTACAGGACGGGAGGTTGTACGACATTGAAAAAAAGATAGGCGATAATAGTCCAGATTAGTTATCGCCCTAGCGATGGATTATTGAGTCTATTCGCGATGGGAGCATCGACTGGTGATGGTGAATTGGAGGCGTAGGCAGCATGAGTCACATGACTAAATAAACATGACATCACGGGGATGGAAAGGGCGATCAAATCATCAAGCGGACTCTTGGGTGCATTCGAGCGTCTTATGATCGCAGAAGATCTTTAGATCGAGTTTCAATTTAGATAAGGCTATACGAAAATAACAAGATCTAGCACGATACGGTCACATGATGCAGATCCACCGTATTAAATGATTTAAGGGATAGCTTCAAGTCATCCCTGCGAATGATTTCACAGCATCATTTTTGGGAGATGCGCAACACTCCGATTGGGTATACATGTCAGGCTAATCCTACATGTCAGGCTAATCCTATTACGAGTTATAGGTTGCAAAGCAGTCGTTCAAGCCAAAGATATGAGCATCAATTGCTCACAAAGTAGTTGGCCGCCAATACCGGGCCCAACTTGATCTCCTTCTCCCACGCACCGAGATCATAGCGCATGCGGTTCCAGTTCCCCAGGTTTTGTCCATTTGAAGGAGCATACTTCTTGCCATCGAACCCCGGAGGCTGTTCATAAAGGAAGAAGGCGTACCGATGCGGAGAGCTGCCCGGCGGAGGGGCCGGCCCGATGTAATTGGCGACGAACGGGGCAGTGGCTCTAAAAGTGAATGTATCCTGGTTGCTGGAAACTGGCTGCAGACCGGGCTGAATCCAGTGCAGGATCGGACCGAGCACACCCCAGGAGGGGAACGGGGCGTCAATATCAAGACTGACGACCATATATGTGCCGTTAAGCGAAGGTGCCGTGAAAGACAGCTCGGGAGGTAATTGTGCCTCTAAGTCAGTTCAGTCAGTAGTCGGCTTGGCCCTTGACATGCAAGCCCAGGGACTACAATATCATACCGGCTTTGGGGATATACTGTCCAGGCTGGACGGTGTGCTTTCCAACCTTCAAACCTAAGATCTGCGAGCCACCATTCTCGATGAGAGACAAGGCTTTTTTGACACTGTGATTCGCAGGCATGTCGAGACAGTTTTGATATTGGGGATGAGAGAAAGATAAGAGGGCCATGTTAAGTCACCTAGGGAAGGCATCAGTGTTTAAATGACAAGTGCACCGGACATGCCCAGAAAGCTTGTTTTGCGATAAAGCGTGAGGTGAAGCCCTGTCTCTGTGTAGGACTATGCATGATGCCTGCTGCTGGCAGTCTTCGGACGGAGATTAGCCGGCCCCGGGACTAAAGTCCGACAAATGGCATTCTATTGTGACTTGGAGAGACAGTTGGTGCCCTTGATATCTTGATACCTAGTCCAATGGATAGTCGGCACAGAACCCGTTCAGAGACGGCTGGCACGGGTTGGCATATGCTGTGTTATGCCGGGATAATAATGGCGCACGTTCTTGTGGAATAGATGACAGCCAGAAATCAGCAACACACGTAAATGGCAAGCAGAATCCTTTGTTGTTAGTTCAATGGCCTATATTCCAGTAATAGATTTAATTGGCTCAGCCAGTTATTGAATCCTCGTAGGCAGTCCATTAAAAGACCCCAACGGCCCACAAGCCCATAGTAATCTTGTCCGACAAGAGTTGGGATTGCCACCACAGTAGCCTTAACCCTGCTATAGGATATTGCTAGACCAACTGCTCAGATATCAACTAGAGAGGGAAGAACAAATCTCCAGACGCCGCAAGAAAGCCATCGCCCCAGCCTTGTATCAAATTATCATCTTGATCCATTGCATCCGCGCAATGCAGAACCTCGTCCATTTGTTGAACATTGTGCAGTGCATGCCTCTGAACGGCAGAGTAGCAATTCCAAGGCTCTTCAATCAGGGCTGTGAGCAAGACGGGTTGGCGAGAGCTCATGGAACAGACCCATGAGGGCTGCGGGGTTCACGAGTCGCTCGAACAGGTGGGAAAGGAGAGGGACGCTTCGAGTCATTATTAGAGTTGCCGACCATGGGCCCTATATATTAGCATAATATTCCTGGTAGATTCAAAAAATCAGATTATTCTTTCTGAAAGGAAAGAATATGAAATATTTGTAGAGAGTGAGTGTAGAGCAGCGAGAAATGGAAACGGCCTGGGCGATGTCCGGCTGGTGAAATGACGCCGCGTGCCCCGCGTTGGTTGGCGACTTTTTCGGATCCCCGCCCTGCGATTTGTTTCTATATTCGAATAACACATCTGGATATCGTCGTAAATCAACAGAAGTCAAAGGATACTATCTTTCCAGAACTGATCTCTTGAAAGCAAGAAAATGGCCTCTGAAGATACCTCCTCCATCCCCACCCCGGCTCACTGCACTGCGGATTTTTGCTTGATTCCGGTATGTTTCTTGCTCTACATCGCCAGCAGTGTTATGAGATAGCATATAATCTATAGCATCACATTATGCATGCATCATCAAAACTAACTTGGTAACAGATTGGAACAGGCTCTGCCTCTGTATCAGCTCAAGTCGCCGAAGTGCAACGCCTCATTGCGAAATCCGGCGTCAAGTACACCATGCACTCGGCCGGGACGACCCTCGGTACGCATCAGATGTTCCTTTTTGATGTTCTGTCGTGTGGTACAATGCAATGCTATGCTATGTGCTTGACTACTCGTGCATTGATTATGATTCTCTACTGTTTGATTCAACGACTGATTTGCGATAGAGGGATCCTGGGATCGAGTCCACCAGGTAATCGGACAAGCGCATACTATCCTCCACCAACAGGGAATTGTTAGAATTCAGACTGATATTCGGACTGGATCGAGGTTCGTATGACCTTTTGTTTCTATCGTGTGTCGTTATCATGGACTGACTGATACCTCTCTCCCAATAGAACGGACAAGTTGCAAACATGTGAGGATAAGGTGAACAAGGTACGAGAGCTGTTGAAGGAATAAATACTGTGATAGATAAAGTATGACCAGGAATGAAGTAATGGTGTTTATGTATCCAATCCTCGATGGAGGGTTTTGTCATTCTAAAATACTGATGAACGCTCAACAATCATCATGGACTCTTTTTTATGCAGAGCAGAGCCAGGCTCGAATCAATTCCCAAAGAAAAACGAACGCCGATACTATGCGCTGTGCAACATGTCATATCTGTACATGGCAATGAAACTGCCATCACTGATAAGCTTCAGACAATACCCTTCACACCCTAAAGTGTACAACCTCCGAAAACAATTAATGAACGAGCTTATAAGGCAAAAAATGAGTGCACCAAGAAAGGAAAGAAGTAAAAGGAGACAGAAGATATACTGCTTATAGTGGAATACCACCACCGAGCAGCTCACCCCAATCTCCTCCAGCCCAGATCCATTCGCCCATGCTGGGTTTTGATCCTGAATTGGCCTTGTTGACGAGCTGGACGAGCCCCTTGAAAACATTCGAGTAGGTAGAGCCGGAGCTTGTCTGGGAGGTTGCCAGATCAGACCGTCCTGTCGCATTGCTGACACCGTTCAGGTTGTCAACAGTCTCAATGGCGGGACCCTTGTTGAAGAAATCCACGAGGATAAAGGTGGGCTGACGGCTCCATTTCTGCTTACAGTCGGACGCGGTGTCGCCCAGGTTTCCAGTTCCTCCAGAAGGAGCGTTGGTCGTAGAGACATAGCTAGAGTTGGGGTACTCGATGTCCAGGATGGTCTTCTGGTAGAGGAAGTGGTTCATAAGGGGGAGACGGTTCGAAGAGAGTGCGGAGGACAGATCGCCCTTGACGTTGGCAGGACGATCGGGTTCACAGGAGAAGTTGGACGCGGAGCTCACATCGTATGGGTTCTCCCATACGTAGGTAAATTCGTCCATCAGGTACGGGGCCACCGTGTTCTTGGAAGCATCCAACGATGCCACAAACGTCACCAACCGTGTACCATTGTTGATCATATCCTGCAATGTCGGCCATGAGGACGGCGCGGCGGTTTGCGAGGTAGGTGTATAGGCGTAATCGACCAGTTCGGCAGTTTTGAATTCTGAGTGTAGATCAGAGGCAGAGGCATCATCCGAGTTGACCAGCAAGATAGTCACCACTAAGAAAGACACTGTCAGTTAAACCCCATATAACGAATCGAATCACCAGCAAACGTACCATCATTCTTGTTGGAATCCAACCAGCTCTTGATCGTTGACAACCACGTGCTCACCTTTCCTGCATCCATCAAGGAACAGCTAGAGTGACACAGGTGCCATTCGGAATCCTTCTTGTGAACCTGAGCCGTCACCATACGGACACCAGCATCGAGCTGGTCCTTGACACCAAAGTATCTATGATCAGGTCAGCCTCAGTGCCCCCATTGCTCTCTATTCCATCCTACTCACTGGTTTGCTGCGACACTGCCATCGGACGAGTCTTGCACGAACGCGCTGTCATGGGCACCCAGATGGGTGATTTCGCCGTAGGATTTGGAGCAAAGATCAGGCGAGTTGTTGCATGCTGTCGAGCGAGCTGTCAAGGAGTTTGCAGCTGCGAGGGGGAGCAGAGCCAAAATGCCGAAACCTCGCATCCTGGCAGTCGAATATGCAATGGTGTTTTTCTAGCGGGTTGGTTGGGAGGGGAGTTTTGTTCTCTTTTTTCGATGATGATAGAATTGTTTAGATCCGGTGGAGCCTTGAGAGCGAGCAGAGCCGATAGATATGAAGGGGAGCTGGTATTGATCGGCAATGTCAGATGGGAGGCGGAAAGGAGGCCCGTTTCAAGGAGTCAGAAAATGGTCGGGGATAGAAGAGGAGAATAATTTACAGAATATCGAGAATAATTATCGTTCGAAGGATCCCAAGGAAGAATATTAACTGGCCATGAGGACAAGACTATGAACCGTGTCTGCTTGAGGATCTACACTGCGACAGCACTAATAGTTGAGCAGACGACAGTAGTGGGCCGTATTCCAGCCGTCTGGCATGGCTGTTGGTCCATCTTGTCTTGGATGTTTTGGACTTGCACTGCAAAGGAATCGCCTGATGACGCCTGGCCGCGTTTTCTGAGGCTATTCTTAGAACACATTCAGACGGTCAGAATCTGTATCTTGGTGCCACTGGGGCTCAGCCAACCATGGTTGACGCGTGTTTTGTTGGCGTTGCCCCGGGATGCGCCCGCACGGTCGCATTTGGCAACCATCTTGCATGTACCTACAAGTAGCAGCCTGTAGGGAGGACACACATACAGAGATCTAGTGAACTCATTGATAATTATATATGGTATCGTTATAATACATTCTATGCTCTATAATACACGCCGCCTGTTACGGTATTTCACTCTGCGAATGTTGGCTAATTCCGACAACATGCGCTGGTATCGCTGTACAGAAGATGCCGACCATCGAGGATTCACCAGTCCATATTGGTCGGTATCTTCTTCGCCCTGGAACAATGATGGTTCTCCCCAGACACGGACTATATCGTTAATGACCCGTCTCACATCGTAGGGATTCTCGCGTCGCAGCATGCGGTTCTGAATTCGGCTGGAAAGTCGAGGCCGTGAAAAGAGAGTGGCCAAGCGGAGTCGGCAACTCCAACGAATCCTTTCCTCCGACAGGTGAAGCCCATTCTTCTCCATCTCACGGAGAAGGACCAGCCCTCTCACCCAAATAACTAGGTTCTCCCCTGCTACCTCAGGATGATTGTACACCTTATCAAGTTTAGGTGAGACTCGCATCTTGAATCCCCATGCAACAATGGCACCCTGCATCCACGGGGGAAAAATGCTGTCAAGGACGCGACTGCCACGAGGTCGAGATAGTGCGTTCTTTTCAGCCCGAGACCTATCCTTGGATGAGGAAACAGTCCAGGGAACACGAGCCTGGTTTGCCGAGGACGAATAGTGTCGGACAAGCCACAGGCAGCACTCTCGAAGCTCATCCCAATGGTTGGTCATTCCCAGTCGCTTTAGCAATTCGACCCATATCTCAGAGGGCACAATTATACCCATGGGGACAACACGTTGTAGAACCCGAAAAACAAATGTCACTTCTGCGATGGGATTGAGCCCGGGTCCTGTAACTGGACCTATACCTCTTCTGCGCGGGGTGAGGGCATGCTCGACCATGAAATCCACGCTGTCCTTGGTCAAAGTCTTGCCTTGCAGGGCCATTTGATCCACTACTTTGGTTGCAAAAATCCATTCACCAGCTGCAATATGTTTCCGAAAATGGATGTTGAACAACTGAGGCCCTTCTTCAGAAAGCTCTGCGAGAATAGCCAAAGTCATGTTGTACTGGCGCCAGTCACGAGTTAAGTAATGTGATACCAAGAGTGATTCTTGCATGGATGCATCTTCGAGCACCTCTGGGTGCTGATCACTGCGAAGTAAATCGGACAGAAGAATTTCTCGGTTCTCTGTGGCAAGCTTGCGGATAAGTCGTGCAAACACAGTATTTCCCGACGCGATGCCAGCTTTCTGGAGCATTTGGAGTTTGTCCAGTATATCCTGGGCTCCATCGGCTCTAGCAGCCATCTCACGCAGTGACTGCGGTCCAATTGCTGGCACTCCAAACATCTTTAGCCCCGCTAAAATCATTTCGAAATTGAATGCATTAGTGGCGAATAGTCGAGCCCCAAATTCATCCTTGAAAGGCTTTTCCTCCGGCCAAGATTCCGCATTCACGCTTGGCTGTGTCTTTGTTGTCATTGTATCCAAGTCGCTGGGGTTGGTCTGAATCCCGAATCGATGTTTGGAATACTTTCTTAGCTCCTTGAAATAATACCATGGTTCATATTCCTTGACGTATTCGAACAATGGCTGCATATCCTCATAGGTATGTGGGTGGTCATTTCGTTCAACAAGAAACAAATGCATCGACAGTGCGTCATCAGCGTTGCCATGTTGTAGTAGAGTCGAGATAACAGATCCATATATTTGGTGGCCTTCAACGGTTTGACATATATGCTGGAAAGCTCGCACACCCGGGGACATATCTGGTCTCCTCTTTTCCTTGGCCAGTACGGCGCTATTGACAATGCGATGGAACGGAAGGGAGGCAGCCGGTTCCAAGATGCGCAATATATCATTTGCATGGGCCAAATGAGGATGTTGGAGCTTCTTGTGCCACTCAACTGCCTGCTGAACCATACCACGTTCTAGATACCCTCCCACCACACTCTCATAAAACTTGTCCCAGCGTTTACCTGTTTGTTTCCATATATCGAGTGCATGGGCCGCTAGTTCTTCCATAAAAACCTCCCGTTTCAGTCCTACACTCACAAAGCTTCTCCAAAAGAGATCTGCCCCTTCGCCGTGGACAGGAAACTGCACTGAATCCACGCGGACAGACAAACCCTCCCATATATCCAATGTCCCTTTATCCCCGTAATGTCGTTGTCGATAGCGAAGAAGCTCTTCCCAAAGAGCGAAATCATATTGATGAAGTGGATGATCCACTAAGCGAGTTCCAAAGTCATTTGTATGTCCAACATCCGACTCAAACTCTAGTTTCTCTGGCTGCAACCCCAGGCCATCTGCCAAATTTCCAGCAACGGCAGTTGTTCGGGTTCGTGAAGATTTCCGGGTACGCGTCTTATTGTCCGTTGCGTTGTTTGGCGAAGAATCTATGTCATGGACACGGAAGCTGAAGGACCGGTCGGCCGGTGCCTGGGGTTGACATGCAGGCTTCCTGCGAGCGGGTAATTCTGGTTCGATTTCCTTGATAACTGCGTTTTGATGTATTTTCCGCGAGCTGCACCGTAGGCATTCGTATCTAGACTCCAGATGCTCGATTCCAACGGGCGTGGATATCAGAGAGTCGAGAACCGAGACAGCGGATGGCCTCTTCAATAATCGAAGAAGAGCCGGTCGCATGAGTCTTGAGAAGAGGGGAACACGGAAGAGGCGAGTTGAAAGCTGACCATCCTTCTCATCCGGTCTTTGACAGGAATAAACAATATCCCATTGGGTTCGTGTAGCAAATCAAAAGCAAAAAGAATGGCCGTCTGTCCATCTCTCTTCACATTTCGTCGCCGCGGACACTTTTTTGGGATGACGGCGACGGGATATACGCTAACCCTATCAGGACTAGACTATGTATAAATCACGTGAATGTTATTAAGCACTCGCTGTGAAAGGCGGAAGAACGAGGAAGGTCACATGACGTTGAAGTTGCAGCTCCCATCCGGATCCACACTTCACGACATCGACTTGAGCGTTGCCAGCATCTCTTCCTCCCATTGCCTCTCTTGCCTCTCCAGCAGCCTCTCTTTTCGCATCCTCCCACCGTCAAAATGTTCCGCACCGCCCCCCGCCTCGCTGGGTATGTCTTTCCTATGCAATTCTCGCCAATTCCCCCTCGCACAGTTCCGGTTTCAGGCCGATCATCCTTCGAGTTGCCGGTGCAATTTTTGCCAGTCAATTGATGACGCTTCGCGCCTATGAACATTGATAATATATTGAATCTGTGACTGACTGTGTCTCCCGGATTTATAGATTCATGTTCCGCGAGAACCGTGTCCCTTACTACCAGCGTCTGTTCCAGAACCACGACGGAAAGCGTCAATGGTGGAAGGTCAGTTGGCCCCTATAAGTCGACCCGATTATCGACTCGATATTGGAAGGACCTAACATTGAGATTGTTATGCTTTGAAGACTGAGCGCAGTGGCTACCTCTTGTACCCCTACCTCCTCTCGGTTTACGGCTTGGGTGCCGGTGAGTCTTCTTCTACTGGATACTTCTGCGATAACGGAAGAGCTAACTCTATAATAGCTACCACCTACGCCATGGGCCGTATGGTCTTCGTCAGTACCCCCTCCTGACCATTGATTCCCCCACCCCCATGTCTCGGTCTGCGCATGCAATAATATACTAATACCTCAAACAGGGCTACAAGACCTGGTTCTAAACGAACTAGATCATTTCTCGCCCGATCTATTCTTGTTGCATCATACGACACAGCGTCTATAGGATTCCGTTGGCGGTGTATTTCTATTCCAATGATGGGTTAGACGGAGAGGAACACAAGATGTTTGGACGCTGTATATAAGATAAGCCAGGGCGCCAATGAGAGAATCCTTGCCTTGTTCAAATTTCCGCGCATTAAACCTTACAAGTGCCTATTTTATACAACCTGCTGTATTCCGAAGTTCGCGCGGTATACGTTGCTACAGCCCACTATCTTGCCTCCATGCAATGGGGTTCATGACGGATTGATAGGGCCTCCTAGCAGGGAAATGTCTACTGCAAACCCTTCTATTATTTTAGCCCTTCTATCATTTTGAATATTAGAATATGCGATTATCTCCTTTGGTACGTGGGTATTGAAATGTGGCATGCACTCGCTTTCACGGGTAGATGCGGCGTGTACTGCTCTAGGTAGGTCTTTATCTTCACCACGTAGAGAAAGATGATTTGCAAAGATTGCATCCCGGCCTTAGATCATAATTATAAAGAAACGAATTCAAGTTAATTCCCAGAATTCATGGTTAAGCCTGCTCTATCAAAAAATTCCCCTCATGGCTTAGTCAGCCGACTACTTCTGGTTTCCTTTATCGACAATAAACTTGGGACGTAAACCAGTGACATCAACACCTATATGGTTCACTAGCCATCATCCAGGGTTTATCAGCTCCTGTGCCATTTATTAACCGTTTCCGCAGTCTGGGTAGTGTCTGGGTGACTATCCAGGTGAAAAGCACTCGAGGACGGCGGCCACACATAGGTGCGTTGGTACGAAAATAGCAAAGATCTCTCTTATCGTACTAATATAACTCAGGATGGCTATATCAACTGTATAGCCTACTTAATACTGTCTTTCTTATAGACTATAAATTGATGGATCGAACATCTGAGCGGCCGGCCAAACGGGTGCGGCAAGCATGTGAGCCATGCAGGTCAGCCTCATTCCGTACTGCTTTGTCTGCGTACAGTTTGCTCACCTTTTTGAAGGCGCAAAAAGGCAAAATGTCCGGGGGAGCAACCAATCTGCTCTCTCTGTGAACGTTTACGGCAAAGATGCGCGTACGCTGAAGAACGACGCAGGTCGGCGGCGAGTCCTGCTCTGGGAGAACCAATTCATGGGACGACTACCCCAGAGATTCGAATATCTCAGACCCTAGTAGGCCTAGCTGCCATTCTATACTGCAATTAGTACTGGTATCAAGCTAACCTTCGATACAGGAGGATCGTATGGGAAGTCTTGAGGCTAAAATGGGACAAGTCCTCGATGCCTTGGGGTAATTGAACCTTCAGCGATATGTGATGGCATTGCAAAGATGGCTGATTTATAACTCAGACGAAATATCTCACAACCTGAGCAACGGCAACTGAGCCCTCTTCAACCAGCTGCTATAAATTCCTCTCACGTACCATTCGCATTGAACTCACCCACTCCACTTCCACCGTGGGAGAAAGTACAATCCATCGCTGAGTTATATTTGATCTATTGTGACTCTCAACCTCTTCCACTATTTCACCGAGACAGCTTTCTCGGCACTCTTGGTAGTCGTGACCCTGAAATCATCTATGCTATTCTTGCTTTAAGCATTCGATTCTCGGATTATTCCTACAGAGATACAGCAGACCTCGTTAATACTGTCAATGGGTACGCCGAAGTTGCTAGAGGGTTAGTCACGAGGAGAATCTCAGAAGGGCCTGTTGAGCTTTCGACTCTCCAATGCCTTTGTCTTTTGAGCCTGGTAGATTTCACGAGTAAGAGAAAGGATCCATAAATTGAAGGAGTACCATATCGCTAACTTGAACCCTCATTATGAAGATGGAAATACGCATCGCTCAAGTATCCATAGCAGCCTGGCAATGAACCTGGCACAGTGTGCTCGTCTCGGCTCAGAATCCCATAATGCGTTGTCCTCAATCATCCGTGAGGAACGCAAGAGGTGTTTCTGGAGTATCTGCCTCCTGAAACGTCTCCATGGTGGTGAATTCACCAACCTTGACTTCCCAGATGGGGGTTTCCCGCCGTATCCAGAAAGCCCCGAAAGGCCCCCACAGCCGTTTTCGCCAGACGGCTCAATTGACGGAACTAGATCCAGTGACATGCAGGATCAAGGTATCGTCGCTTATGTGATTATACTTAGCGAAGTCTTCGCAAAAACGGCAAGATATGTACGACGTCACGGAAAGCCAAGCAACATACCGCCATGGTCTTCACAATCCGAATACTCCAAAATAATAACTTCACAAATGGACATGGAGACGCGCATGCCTTACACTCATCGATTCAAGCCTGCGAACCTGGGCAACAAGACACCTGAAGAGCTTCAAGCTAATAGGGGATATTGGGGCCCATGGTTTCTCAATCAATTCTTATACCATACGATCTTATGTCTTTTAAACCATCCACTCCTTCTCTCGTTAAGTTTGCGGAACTTTCGAAGTACAATTCCCGAAATCTTTCTACAACATACTTCTGATCTGATTTCGTCACATACAACTTGGATCGTCTACTTCATCGATTACTTCGAAGAGAAATCCTTCATGGTATCAGATCCCATTCTGGGATATAGTGCAGCGGTCGTTGCCACTATAGAACTACAACTTAGCTTTACAGAAGACCTCACGATTCGACAGCAAAAGCAAGACCGCTTCTCCAAATGCGTTCGGTTTGTTCAAAAACTTGGACAGAAATGGCCTCACATGGCACGACTGGTATGATACAAATATCTAAGCCATACGCGTTCAGGGGAATATTGCTAACAGACAAAACTACTCCACAGGCCGACAGGCTACAAAGCTTAGAAGGTGCTGTTTCAGCATCCTACCAGCCTGACCCAGGGGCTCAGAACAAAAGCCTACTTATTGATCTGTCGCGTTTCTGGGAAATTCTAGAATACTCTTCCAACAGTGACGCCGATTCTGCTCGTCGACTCTTCGGCGATACGCTTTACTCGGGCCCACACGCATTCGCTGCCGAAGTTTCACAGACATCCCCCTTGCCAGAGCCAACTCGGCTTAACTTGCAACAGAGACAGCCGCAATCCCAGTTTCACGGATATAACCTTGATACACCCATTCCTGCCGAGCCAGATTGCTCTATTGATCCAGGAGCGTCTCCGAGACCTTTGGATATGCTGAACGATGAATTCTCAATACTCGCGGAGAATTTCTTCTCCCAGGGACAAGAATTTCTTCGGGGCGGAGATATTCGAGAAGGCGTCGGGAATTTTTAAATCGGGGCTTGATATGGATCCGGTGAGTTTTAGGTTACGCTGATTCTTTATCACATATGAGGCCCTTTCCGACGACAAAGCTAATATCTAAACAGTTTCCATAACCGTTATAACATGATGAGCCTCATTTTTGTTTGGGTCGTTATGAAGTTTCCTCTGAGAACTGAGTGTTTGAACCGAAAGTCTACTATCCCAGCGATCGTTTTTTTACAATACCATCATCATCTCCGAACTTCAGGCAAATTCAAATATTCATCTGCATCATTATACTATATTATGATAAAATCCAATTTCTTGGTCACACAAGACCCTCAGTTGAGGGCCGCTTTGAGCTGCTCCACAAATGTCCATACCTCTGTGAACGTGTTATACAATGGAGCGGGAGCAACGCGAACAACGCCTGGTTCACGCTTGTCGCATACTATGCCAAACTCTTGCAATCTCTGGGATACTTGTTGTAACAATCCAGGCTTGAGTAGCAGACTCAACTGGGCTCCTCTAGCCTCAGGATTCGATGGTGTGATAATGTCAAACTGACGTGTTTCGTCAGTGGTATCCTTCAACAACAGATGTTCAAGATATGCTGTCAGCTTGACTGATTTCTTGCGGATATCAGTCATGGATGTTTCATCAAAAACAGATAAAGCAGCACAGAGTGATGTAAGGTCAATTGCCGAAGGATTGGACAGTTGGAAACCCCCTGCTCCAGGGATAGGCTTGAACTCTGTTCACTATGTCAGCACGTATTGAATGAGTGAAAATTCCCTAAATCTGGGCTTTCGAGGAAGACTTACTGTTATCCATCTTGAACCTCACCGATCTGTCCCCGCCATACCATCCCGTCAAGCGATGTCGGAATTTTGGGACATCCTCCCCTTCGCTATAATCAACTTGGCCATGTCTTTCGTGTACGAAAAGGCCCCCCATTCCGCCAGGTCCAGAGTTTCCATACTTGTATGTGCACCAGGCAGCGAAGTCAACATTCCACTCATGTAGCTTCAGCTCAACATTTGCATATGCATGGGCCAAATCCCATCCGACTGTGAGGTTACGAGACTGAGCGTACTCGGTGATTTTCTTGATATCAAAAAGCTGGCCGGTATAATACTGAATACCTGGGAGTAGGATGAGGGCTGCTTCAGCAGCGTGTTCGTCGATATACCGCAGGATTTTCTCTGTTGAAATTTCAGACTCTCCTTCATCTGGACCAATGAGCACCATAGACTGCTTCGGATCCAGTTCATGCCAGGCAATATGGGATTCGATGGCATACTGTTTCAGTATTAGCTTCCACGTCATTTCACAGGTCCTAGGTTGGTTTAGCTGCGTGGAACATACGTGGTCACTAGGGAATGCTTTCCAGTCCATCAAAATCTTGTGTTTTGTTGCGGTTGGCTTATAGAAGCTTGCAAGCAGGAGATGAAGGTTCATAGTCAGCGTTCCCATTGCTGCAACCTCCTCTGAAGCTGCTCCGACGATCTTCGACATGGATTCGGCCGCTTGCTCTGCCAGTAACTGCCACTGCTTGAGCGGGGAGTCCTCGATATCGGTGAAATGGCCGCCAACACCTATCGATGACCATGTGTCCAGGTGTGCTTCAAGATATTTTGCAGTAGCTTTGGGCTGGATGCCGAGAGAGTTGCCGCAGAAGTAGATACATGGCTCTGGTGAAAGCCCTATAACCAAGTTAGGGCCATACAAGCAAGAAACAGCAAAAACACCAACCAGGCTTCGCCAGTTTTTTTGAAACAATATTGGCCTTGGAGGGGATAATGAATTTCTCACGAAATCCCCGCAGCGGATCTGTAGCGTCAAGAGAAGCGGCATATTCCCTCGTATCCGCCTCTGCTGGGAATGACTCGAGTCCGTTAGAGATGGCACATGGGTCCCTCATGGTGATTTTGTTGGAAAACGAAAAGCTATGAATAAAAGGAAAACAAAGTCCGCCTGGAACTCAGATGAAGTACGGTTTTTCACTGATATTTATAGACAGTTCGTTTGTTGGCGTTGCACAACGGATGCTTCCTCCGTTCATCTGATCTTGGAAGGCGCCATTCGGATGGGCTTCCGCTTCCGCTTCCGCCTCACGATCCTGGTGGTACAACAGATTGCAGCACGACCAGGACCACAGGATACTTCATCCTGCTTGGTGAGCCTGCGAGATGAAGATCTCTGGTATATCGAAAGTCTATTCACATCTATTTCCGGAACTGGATTCCACGGTCCAGGAAGCCGTCCCAAGCTGCATGATGCTATCGTTAATACATCGCTGCACTTACACAGTCGCCAATCTGTCCCGGAAATTAAAACAATACAGATACTATCGACTATAGACCCAGTGGGGAATGGAAGCTTTTTTTGGGTTCCTGGGCTGCAATATTTCAGGCGGAAGCGGGTTGAGACCGGCTCCTTCCGGTGAATGGGCTTTCATTCTCATGATCAACAACTGACCGCACATAAATAACACCGATTTCTTTTGCTTTCATGTTTCTCCTTCTTCATCATCATCATTATGGCTATGTATCTGTTATCGTCAGTCTCTCTCGAGAAATTGTCTGTTTATGTACAAGACCTAGTACGTCCGCTTTATTCGGTCTTCGCCATGCGGCAAACTCTAGATACCGATCTCGAACAATACCGGGTTTCCTCTGAGAATGGGTTCCTTCCCGATGCTCTTCCTCTGCGGAAGATGCCAGACCCTTACTACTCGCCATGGGAAGACGCAGTCCATGATTTGCCAGAACGCATCCAATCGGGGAGTATAAGGCAGACAGTCGACAATCTCCCTATTCTCTCAACTTCGAAGCTACAAGGAGAGCCAGAATGGAGAAGAGCCTATGTTATCCTGGCATATCTCACTCACGCCTATATCTGGGGAGGCGAAAAGCCGAAAGATGTATGTTCTCCTTTACACCACCGCTAGATCTCCATTGACTAATTTTGCAAAGATACTACCGCCATCCATTTCATGTCCGTTTCTCGAGATTTCGTCATATTTGGAACTTCCACCATGTGCTACGTACATTGCCCTTAGTCTTTGGAATTATAACATCCAGTCCCGCGACCCAGATATCACCGACCCAGACAGTCTGACGGTGAACACCTCCTTCACGGGAACCAAGGATGAGGAATGGTTTTTTATGGTCTCCGTTGCAATTGAAGCAAGAGGGGCAAAGCTGATTCCCCTCATGCTTCAAGCAATTCATGCTTCCAATATCAACAATGCTAAAGGTGTGATAACCGCTCTCAATCAACTTAGCGATGGTCTCCATGAACTTGGTCGGATTCTGGAGCGGATGTACGAAAAGTGCAAGCCATCAGCTTTCTTTCACCAAATTCGCCCTTTCCTCGCCGGGAGCAAAAATATGGCCACGGCTGGATTACCAAACGGGGTTTTCTACGACCAAGGAGAAGGGAAGGGTAAATGGCATCAATACAGTGGGGGCAGCAATGCGCAAAGCTCTTTGATTCAAACATTTGATATCTTTCTGGGGGTAGAGCACTCGGCCACAGGGGAGACCAAGCCCAACAGCAGTTCTCAGTCGCAAGGCAAAACTGGATACATACAGGTAATCATTTGTAATGGCTCTTTCTAGTGATCTTTCTAGTGAAATAAGTACTGACGATCTTTGATCTGCAGGATATGCGAAATTACATGCCAGGCCCCCATCGACGGTTCCTAGAAATGCTGACCCGGCTATCCAATGTTCGTTCGTATGCAATGAGCCACAAATCGGATTCATCCGTGAGAGATGCATACAATGGGGCAATCATGGCGTTGGGGCAGTTCCGAGACAAGCACATTCAGTTGGTATCACGATACATTATCATGGCCGCGAGAACTCAACCCTCGAACCACCTACCCGGGAAACTCAATCTGGCTACCGCTACATCTCAGATGAAGGGCCTGAGCGAGAAGAGTAAGAAAGGAGTCTGTGGTACGGGGGGGACGGACCTGATACCGTTCCTGAAGCAGACTCGAGATACGACCAAGGCTGCAGCCAGTTATGCAGACTGAAAGCACATGATATCGGCAATTACTTTGGATGAATTAGCGAATTTCTAATACCCTCTTCTCATGTTTAATGATGACTCTGGTTTCTTTGTTTAGTGATGCATTGACCTCGTTGCAAAAGTACGTAGATTAGCTTGGCTCGCCCAGCTGGCCCGTACGATGCAGCATGGCACTGTACATAGTTCAAACAACAATTACATACAAATTTGCACTAGCTGAATCTAAAGTGATTTCAAATTACAAACCATTGAATCAACTTCCTTGTCTGATACTGGACTTTGTGCACACGCGTCCGTACTTTTTACGCCCGATTGCGAGCGATTTAGACAAAAGCAACATGGTCCAGGAGGAATTACTTTACAAGGATATTGATCTTTACCACACCGCCAGTATGGTTCTTGGAATGAGGGGAAACAATGCCATATTTGCTTCTTTAGATATATTTGCTTCTTTAGATATATTTGCTTCTTCAGCTGAGTGAGACGAACTGGACTAGATCCCGGTCAGGAGTATGTCAAACGGAAGCGGAAGCGGATCTGGAGACGGAGAGAACGGATCTCAAGACGGGATATAATTACGACATCGGAAAAGACAGGAGAAGATAATAGATAAATAGATAAGGTATTGATCAGATGCGATATCGAGAGTAGCTAGTACATATGATCCGCTTATATTTTATATAATATAAGGAAAATACTAATCCTGACCTTGTATATCTACGTGATGAATATTTTGTCCAAAGCACGATGCTGTAGTCTGGACGTCAACTAGGCTGAGCTGTAAATCTTATTTCCATCTTGTGTGACGCAAGTGGCATTATCTATTGAATACATAGGCTTTCATGGCTGTAAGCCAGCATAATCCACGAACTGCTTTTGTTATATCTATCACAACTAAAGTACTACCAAGTTTTGCGATGGTGTGTTGTTCCGGTCGACTGGGATAGCGATAGCCAGGGATTATCCTAGTATATGTAGATTTTTGAGGGCCCTTGGTAGAGGTTACCTCGCATTGTTATCACAATTGATCCACCTGTAAGCATTCAGGTTCTCGATGATCGGTTCGTAGTTCGATCCATGGAAACTAGGACGGGCATGGTGGCAGTTGCGAGTAGAGACCAGCCTTTACAAGGTACACTTTCTCAAAGCTGAGGCTGCTGAGATGCATTTCGAATGCGCGACTGTGCCAATGAAACCAGTTTAATCAAGCATTCTTAATGAACGAACATGAATCGGACAGAATTTCTGAAATCCTTCTTTGAAGCCTGTCACGCCTGATATGCCCATGCCAGCGCGTTGTTTACGTCAAACGAAGCATCACCGACGTCAGGGTTTGAAGCATGGTGCCATCTGCAATGAAGCCGGCCTGATCCTGTATAATCTTTGCCCAATCCCGGAAGAATGCAAGTCTGACATGTTCAGACTGCGGTTGTAGAAAATTGACAAGTGCTGCACGATTCTCTCTTAGCAAGCTAATAACAGGGAATTTTAAAAAATTGGAAAGATGAAGCAAAGTGATATGTTATATGGAAGGTATATAAATATAACCGAAGATAGGTAATAAGCTGGAGGAAAAGAACTGTTCAAGTAAAATGGTCCATATAATTTTTTTTTTTTTTTAATCGAGCAAAAATCAATTGCATGTGTTTGGATAGTAGTCAGCCTGGTTCTACCCTTGACGGCTAAGGCAGCTGTATGCACTCAACAAAGAATGTCAAACTCCAGGGCCTTTCATTGCACGTGCAGCTCATACTGCAGTTGACCTGTTGACGTGTAACAGCAGCGATCATTAAATAGATGTGTAGCATCTGTAGAATGCCTTTCCACAAAGCAGTTATATCAAATGAATGTTTTTTATTAAAAAAATGTTTTCATTGTCGGTCCATAGGCAGCTGCCCTATCCTGATTAAACAACAGCAGCATACTAAAGCCCCAGTTGCAAGGTCGGTATGGCCGCACTTATTATTGTATGCGTGACTTGGTCAAAAAGCCTTTAGTTCCCTTCAGCCAGTATGAACCTCGTACAACAAGTTGGGGAGCGCAAGTAGGTGTCCACCAAACAAACGGTATGACGCGAGATGGCAAATTCGCGAACAATTTGCTAGACATTGTCCTTCCCCTAAAATCCAAATGTTTTCTTACGTATCGATGTAGGGTGTGGCTCAGGAAGACAAAATATTATTGTCTTCGCGGATGGAGGCGAGATTGTTGCCATACAGGCATGTGTTGGCCGCAGTGATATCGCCATTTTATGCAGTGGGAAAGGAATTGTAAAGCCTGTCCGTAGCAGTGTAAAGTACTGATCGAAGAGTGGATTTATCGCTTCTTCGTGGTGGTGGTGGGGACTCCTTCGCTTTCTCTTAGTTCGGCCAGTTTCTTTTCACGTTCCACGAGCCGTTCCTTCTCCTCCTTGATCATCTGCTCCACAGTCTTGTTGGCCTCTCCCAATCGATCTATCTCCTTGTTTTCTGTTGTTCTGCTGTACGGGTTGTCGGCTGTCTCGTTGAAAGGAATCTCGGCTGTCCTGGCATTGCGTTGTTGTAAGGCCTGCTTGGCGTTTTTTCCTCCTTTGCCCTTTTGTTGTTGACCAGTGGCAGATCCTCCAGTGAGAAGGTCATGGAACTGCTCCACAGGCTCGTTGAATACAATCTCCTCGTAATTCTGGCTAATCACTACCTCCCGGCGTTCCTTCCTCCCTTCCGCATCCGGGCCGTATGGGTGTAGTTTCAGACTATGCCATAATGTCTGGGGCTTCTCGGTCGATTCAGGGACGAAGTAAAGTTTAACTTGAATCTCAAATTCACCCCATCCGGTCTCTACCACTTCGAACGGCGGCTGCTCGACTGTACGCACATTCTGCGCGTATGTCTCGTGTAACTTGAATTGAACCTTCTTTAACCAGTAGGAGATGTCTTCGTCGTTGACTCCCTTGACGAATACGCGCCACTGGTGGGTGTGGTCGGCAGGAACGTGGGGTGGTTTCTTCGCGGGATCAAAGGGTTGTGCCTCGCTGCCAAAAACTGATACTGTTAGTATATTTCACGAGGAAATAGTGAAATGTGAGCATATATGGCATACCAAATGGCCTGAAAACTGAAACTCCCTGTATAGAAAGTGATTAGTTCGGTCTCCTTTCAGCAGCAACCTCGGCTTGCACTAACCCTGACGCGTTTTGTACCAGTCGCAGAGGGCATATTGCTAGATTAGACGTAGCAACACCCTGAGAGAGACTAAAATTGTATTTGTAGGTTGAAAATAATAAAGTCTCGGTGGATGGCGAAACCGATGCGATAAGATAGTTTCGATGGCATTTGCTGCGACAGAACTATGTCGGGCCTGGAATCGCCGATGGTTCACGTGATAATATCGCACCAATGACGACACTCCCCAGTAGGAGCTCATATGAGCTTGGTTTATTCTTCTTGACGAACCTAGGGCAGACCGACGCAGGAGCTATTAAGATAATTGGGCATTATAATTGGAATATACAGCGTTTGAGCAACATCTATTCAGGATGGCCTCTAAAAGGGTTGTGGTTGCAGGTGGAAATGGATTCTTAGGTTTGTGCCTATCCCGCGACCAAAAAAAAAAGCTATCTTATTCTACGCGATACTCACCACTTCTGGAACCTTACAGGATCAAGAATTTGCAAATCGGCAGTTGCTAGAGGGTGGAACGTAACATCTCTCAGGTACGATGCTATACAATTCTGTCAACGTTCCACGCTTAAAGTATCAGTCGATCCGGAGAGCCGCGATGGGATGCGGTCACCAGCTCGCGCGAGCGGCCAAGCTGGGCAAGCTCTGTAGAATGGGCTAAGGCGGATATGTTGAAACCGGAGACATACAAATCTTTCTTAAACGGCGCCAATGCTGTCGTCCACAGCATGGGAATCCTCTTGGAGGCCGACTACAAAGGGGTGGTACAAGGCAGAGAGCCTATTGTCAGTGGTCTCCAAAGGGCGTTTAGTTCCTCGAAGTTGGGAAGTCAAAATCCTCTTGGAAGACATGCAGGGGAACCGTTGGTGCCTAAAGAAAGAGATGGACAATTGACTTATGAGCTCATGAACAGAGATTCAGGTTTGTGCATGCCCTAATCTATGGATAATTATTTGAGACATAAAGCTAACTTGTGCCAAAACGCAGCCATCGCACTAGCACAGGAATCCTCTAACGAGCATGTTCCAACTTTTGTATACATTTCCGCTGCTTCCGGAGCCCCGATCCTTCCAAGCAGATATATCACAACCAAAAGAGAAGCCGAAACAACCATATCCTCCTCGCTCCCAGAACTGCGAAGTATCTTCATGCGCCCACCTTTCATGTACGATTCGAGCAGAAAGTTCACTTTGCCGATAGCATTAGGTGGTCTCGTTGGTTCCCAGTTCAACGAGCTTCTGGGCAACAGACTTGGATTCCTCGGGGCAATGGTGCATAAGCCTTTGCAGGTAGATATCGTGGGCGAAGCCACGGTTGAGGCAATGGAAGACGAGTCGACGCTTGGTGCTGTTGAAATAAAGCAAATAGAAGCGCTGGCCACCAAAGCATGGAGAAAGAGCATGCTCTAAATATGATTCGGAGTCGGAAGATATTTGGATCATGCCTTCGATAGCGAACAAGGTAGCGATTTCAGGACAGAGGATGATCAAGATGCAATCTCAAAGCATTTGCTAACCGCTAACCTGCCCCTGCTGGATAAATAATACATAGTCCGGCACTGTACAATAGGTGTTTTCGTTAATTCAAATCATATCATGGTACCGCGTTCAAAACTGTCACGAATTTCCGTAGTGTACTGGAAGAAGGTTAGCGATCTAGCTGGAAAATATCTGTGTAGGAGACAAACCTTGTTATAAAAGCGCCCCAATTTCTGGTTGAACTGCTTGTTCTTCTCGTTGATGTACGTGACATCACCGTCGTCGTCGCCGCGACGGTCCCTGCGTTTCTTGAGGCGGACCTCTTCGGCCTTCTTCAGGTCTCCCACGAGTCTGTCGACGGCAGCTCGATCGGGCTTGTTCTCAGTAAACCCAACACTGTCTGCTGTAGAGTAAAATGAACCGTTCTTATCGACAGCAATCATCTCACCATCGTTGGTTTCCACAATCTCAAGGTCACCGTTAGCAGCGGCTTTCTCGATGGCGGACATCTTCTCCCTCTCATATGCCTCCAGGTTGGGTTTCAGCTCCCGCAGCTGTCTCTTGTACACTTTTCGTGCATCTTGAGTGTAGTCCTTAAATGCGACATCATCCCGATGACGTTGTTTCTTGTCCATCCGCTTATCCCACTTCTCAGACTCATCCACTGTCCAGTCCCATGCACGCTTCCGCTCAAAATCCTCTCCAGCGGCCTCCGTATCAGCCTTCAATAGGTTGTGGGATGCAAACGCATGCTTGCGAGATACCGATGACAGCAGCGATGGATCGGTGGCTAGGCGTTGCGTCTCTGCGGCGGTCTCTTTCAAGTTGCGCTCGGCGCCGGATTTCTAGCTCGATGTCAGTTTATGAACCAAAGAGATACCGCATATAATGATCAAAATTTGGGAACAGCAAAAAAAAAAAAAAAAAAAAAAAAAGGACGATCGCAAGGCGCACGGGAACACTTACTGCGCGAGCTTTGAGAGCTTTGAATCGTTCCGCTCTTTGACGAGCTTTCGCCGCAGCGTCATCATCTTTTCCGTCTGCCAACGGCCCTTCTGAAGGGGTTTCCTGATCGGGTTCTTGAGATTGCGAGGCTGAATTCTCAGCGACATCACCGGTCTCTTCAACCTCAGCAGAAGGGCTCTTCGAGGCTTGGTTGTCTTCGGAAGGATTTGCCGCAGACTCTTGCTTGGGGGGCATGGTCGTATGCGTCAGGTAGATGTCTGGATGAAAGATATTGTCGTTAAATGTCGAGTTATATCGTTAAAAGGTCGTAGGTCACTGGATAAAGCCAACGGTGCTGGCAATGTGGCTAAAGAGAATGATGATTGATGATAGTTGAGGGAGTGAGACGTTCAGTACTTTGGTGACGGAGTTTTGGTTACACCCGCGCCTCTTTGGCCCCTTTACCGCCCGCTCTAGCAACGCAACTTAGTTGCAGCTACAAACCTCAAGGTCCAGTGTTGACACTGCAACGATTATCAGCTGGCTGTCCTTTGTTTGCAGTGATTAATGTCTAGGTGCTCTTATTCCCATCTTCGGCTGCTCCCGAAGCGACCACTTGTCCAGCGCGCTGCGTCGTCGCAGCCGCCGCTCCGCCATGTCTCTGTCAACCATCATGCCAAACGCAAGACTCCATTCCTTGAGCCCACGCCATCTCAACTACTCCGATTTGCATTGACGGGGACTACACAGCCAGTCCAGAATGGGACACGGAATCCCGAGTTGGACCAACAACTTCAGGACCTCTTCCTTGAGGAGTGGCCGTTCAATAGTGCGCCTCCGCCATCATGGGGGTCTTTCTTGCAGAAAGGAACAGGGTTGAACCCCAAGGTGTTGCTCAAAGGTCTTCGACATGATGTTCGAAGTCTCCGGCATCTACAGACTTTTCTTGAACGAAATGTGAATGTGGCAGGAAGTGGCGCGCTTTTGCAGACGGAGAGTTGCAAGCCTCTGGCACAGACCCTCGAACGATGCGAGCGTTTTGACTCGTATAGGGACATCCTGACAGCTATCAATGGAATAATTGCCAGGATCAAAAGACTACGTGATCCTGTGAACAGTGAACTCTATGTTCTGGGCATGCGTTATGCCTGTTCCTGCCTTTCGGTGCCGGCTCTCAAGTACCATCTTGAGGGCTACCATAAAGCTGGCTTTCGGAAGTTGGATACAGAAACGAGTGTCGTTTTGATCAAATCGCTTCTTTCGTCTTTGCATTCCATGCAGTCCGAAGACCCAGGTTTCAATACAAGCCCTATACTCGATTTAGTCATTGGAGGGGGCAGCGAGCAAGCCTCGCAGTACAATTTGCATGATATTCTGTGCTGGGCTGGACCTGAAGGTTCAATAGAATCCATCGATGAGTATGTCCCGTTACTCATGATGCAACGGAGCGATGCATCCTTGCACAGTGTGTGGAATCGATTATTGCTGGCAATATCTCCTGCTTCGTCTTCCCGTACATTCCAATCGGCATATGCTTGCATGATGGCCATGATAGACACTGCGAAACCTGAGACTGCCGTAAAATATCTAAGGCAGATATCTAAGCGCGCCGGTAATACTCTACCAGGCATATCGCAATTCGAAAAATTGGGTGTTTTGCTTTCTGATACAAAGATCTGCGAAGTTCTGCCCGACCTTGCTGGGGAGAAAGAGTACTTGAACGTCCTCGATAACCAGCTTGGATATCTTGAGAAAAGGCTCGGCATCAATTGGCAACCTGAAAAATCGCTTCATGCCAGTGTGTCTGATCCAGACTGTATTGCCACCGGGCAGTCACTTATCACGATCGATGGAGACAGCGCTGGTTTCGACAGCAGTAGTCGCTTGGTTTCAGAAATCCAGGTTCTAGGATGTTCAAGATCCTCCATGGATCTCGGTAGAATTGCGTACTTGCTAGATGAGCATGAAGGGAGTGAGATACCAGTCTCTTTGCCAACTTCGGGTCATACATCGTACGAATTTGTGTGGCTCCCACAGCGCTCACCAATCGAGTTTTCAAATTGCTTACTGCCGGGGAAGACCGATATGTCTGCGCCATGGTCTAACGCTACTTTGGGCCTGATCCAAGCCAAACTTGTCCGTGACGGAGTCGTGGCAAGCGATCGTTCGTTACACTTGATGCAGCTTGGCTACTTGGTTATGCGAACTGCGCCGCAGGATAAGGCTGTTTCCGAAAAGCAAGGTGCATGGCAAGAATCGGGACACATTGTTGCTTGGGATCGCACTGGTGGCCAATTCCTCGCCGTTTTTATTGGACAGGGCTATGGAGTGGTTGACCCCGGTTTACGATCTCAATCCCGGCAAATTCCATCTGGTCTCGGTGCCATTGCGAGAATCACCCTTTCTGGCGATATAGATACACCATCACCTGCAAATAGTGCACCTTCACTGGGAGCGAACAGCGCGGGCTATCATTTTGACGTGGACCCAAGCCCAGATTTAGTATTCTGAGCGATTTATTCGTCGTCTTAACTTACATTAATTTTGCTTATTGATGGTGCTATATCTCCTGTTCCTGAAACTGACTCGGCTTGCGCTCGGACAAAGCAAAAGCCAACTAGTATCCAGCGCTTTCCGGCGATCGTTCAAAGTCAAATTGACAAGGACAGTACATTCCCGGAATCCAGGGACACTTATGCCCGAACTAATCTCCGCGATCTCAATAGTCGACCTCGGGGTTTTGTGGAGGCTGGCTTCGGCTTGACCATCTACGTATCTTTCGGCCTTTCAGCCCTTCTAGACCTTTGCGGACATGTGCTATGATATCAGCGCATATTCTTTGCGTTTCTTTCGCTAAAACATTATTGGAAAGTACAGAGCAAAAGCCTCGGCGTTGACTGCCATGTGATATGAGACAGGGATGGGCCATCAAAGCCGCATTCAAGTGATGTATCATTATTCGACTGGTCTCTTTTACTGCTAGCATGGCTGGCTGAAAAAAGGCCGGTCGTTTCATCTCACTCTAGGTTGGAATCCCGGAATCTTCGTCCTGTTCTCCGGATGAGAATGCTAGTCACCCATCAAGGACTACCTGGGTCCGAAACACTCAGTGGGCTTTTTTGAAAATTAGCACATCATCGTTCCTGCATTTTTGGCTGGGACCCATGAACTGATAGAAGCCACTTCCGGGGTCTCCTAGCATTCGGGCCTCTTCATCCTCGGAGATGGATTTCTCCAACCAATTGTGAGTACGTGATCAATAATTTAAAATCATTGTTCATACATACTACCCTGCATGTAGACTTCGGCTTTTGGCCTTCATTTTCTGGTAGTCGGTGAAACCACGTAGAGGGACTGACAGTATCGAACTGGACTGCGTAGTCGAAAGGGGTTCCAGTGTGCTGTGGGATCAACTCCGCTGTCGTGACGAATTAGGGCGTGGGGACCACTGGATGGACGTCCAGAGATCCAGAGCCCCTCCCAACTAATTCTCTCTCTCCTTCTCTTTCTTTCTTCCCCCATTCACTCGCTTCGCACTTTGGGCAGAGATATTAAAAAAAAAAAAAGAAATAAGACAGACTGTTCACGATCTCTCCAACCAGCTTCCAGCAAAGTCATGATTATTGGCTAGATCGAGCGCAGGCAGTCACGTTGTCTGCCGGCGTGCTGGTAAGTGGTTGGCCCAGGTCACTTGATCACATCCCTTCCTTTTTCCTCACCTCTGGGGACTATTCCACCTCGGATTCCTTCCCAGGATGTCCGGATCGCTCGAAGGATTCCAGATTGCAATTCCTAGACGCCAATTGCAATGGAGTCCCTCATCAGTCGTCCTTCACCGTATAATACTGGTGGGATAGTGCACCGATCCGTTGATACGCGTCGAATCCCGCAGAGGAATGGATGACGATAATGTTGCGACACGATCCAGGTTGCCTTGAATGCCTTATTGCGAACTACCCCCGGGATTAGCTGGGGATGAAAAAAGTCTCATGTTTGCTTTTTTTTTTTTTTTTACTTCTTTCGTGCTTTTTGCTTGGTTTCTTCCCCACTAATCAGGACGATTTAAGCGTGGCAGCTAATGAGATCTAGCTGGTTCGTTTCGTCAGATCGACGATTTTGAAATCCTTTGCCAATTTAGGGCATTCCGAAACACAATAATCCGTGTTATCGCCTATGATTCATCGAAAAAAGAAAGAGAAAGGAGAAGAGAAATACGGACATAACCTCTGCCGTGACCCCCTCTGGCACCTTTTCAATGACTGCAAGGCGGCTTCGACAGCCAATAGTGACCGTATCAGTGACCATTTAAACACTCCCAGGGATGATAGCGTGACACGCAGCGGTATATGCACCACATATTAATTCCGGGATTTATGATGACATCGATACATGGGTAATATTTTCTTTTTCTTTTTTTTGTTTCAAAAAAAAAAAAAAAAAAAAAAAAAAAACTCTTCTCTCTGGAACACTCCAAGTTATCGTCGAATATATCCCACAGTGATAGTTAGTCAATGGATCATCATCCAACCGTTGAAAGCGTTGTGGGAAAACCTAGCTTCAGATCGACGGTGTGTGACACATCACTCATTACTGCCATGGTTACTCTCAACGAGGCAACCTCCGCATGCAGTAGCTCGCCTCGTTAAAGAAAACAAGGCGATCAGCTGTTTCCACTTCTAATGCACGACCACCACGCTTGTCACTGGCTAGGGAGCGAACCGGTTCAGTATCCAGACCACAGAGTAGATGCTCAAGGGTCAACGCAACTCCACAAGTCAGAGCGATAACGGATAGGGAATCGAACATGTTATGTGTCAATGATTGATGTCATTTGTCCTCATGGGTGTGAAGGGTCCATATGTCTATTTCATGTGCAACGTACAGAGTACAGCAGACAGGTAGGGACAATCCCCATTACAGAGTACATATGAGCTGAATCAGGCCCAAAAAACGCTAGGGCTTTCTGGCACAAATCAAAGATAACGAGGATCTAGGATCGTCGTGGTGCCAAGCCTCTTATGATGCTCCTCGACTTATCCCCCTCGCTACTTCCAATCTGGGGATGTCGACCGTGTTGCTGGCTGGCTGAATGGTGAAAAAAAAATAATAATCTTGCGAGACCGCGATCTCATTCACGTACGTCCGGTTTTTTTTCGCTCCAGCAACCGGAATGGTCCGTGCAATCCGCCTGTTTCCCAGCTGACGATTACCATTTCGCCTTGTTGTTCAAATCCCGCCAATAGTCTACATTTTGCCTGTGTTTCTCATCCAGTAAAGATATACAGACTGGCGTACCAAACCCTATGGGTTGGGTGAGTAGAAGTCCGTACAAAGTACGGGCAAGAAACCCATACTGGTAAGATCACTGTAGGCGCCAAGCGACTTATCGATTGGCCTGGGCAATCGTCGACAATCAATCTTGTACCGAATATGGCACCCCTGTGCTAAACACTCCGCATTGAATGCATGAACTCGAGATATCGATGCAGATGGATCTTCGATTCTTTCACATGAAGTGAGCCAACGGTAGATATTCCTTTTCTACCGGTTAGCTCGTCATCGTCAATGGGTGACCTCTTGCTACTTTTGGCGCTGTTATTTTGCGAATTCAAGATGGATGACTTCGAAGCTGTAATACACAAACAAGAAGCTTCTCAGAGCCAACCCTCTAAGACAGTTCATGGCACTCTACGATGTCTCTTTCTCTAAGGTACAATGTACAGAGATACAAAGTACATGCGAAGCACATGAATCGTGGCATTTTCTTTTCTTTTTCAATATTGCCCCGATCTTCTGACTAGGAAATCTGAACAGATGGGGCACTTATGCAGGGCCTTCATGAGTCGGCCAGCGCATGGTGCCTGATCTACCGGATCCAGAGGGGGAAAAAGAAAGAAAACTCGGCCCAGGGTTCATGCACAATTCAGGTTGATTATTATCCAGGATTCCCGGTTGCCTGTGCATCTGGTCCAATGGTCCGAGATCTAGCGACCGCAAAACTTCCATAACTTAGCTGCTCTGGTTTCCGGGAACCAGGTCAACATGACCGAGATCTTTTAGGTGCAGAATAGCTATTAATGTACGCCTCATGAACGAACGGTACTTTTCACACATATTGCTGTTTTTCTTATTGGCTCCCAGGGAATTTGTCAACAACCTTTTTCGCCTGCACAGCGTCCATAGTACTACGGAGTAAGACTTCCGCTTGCCACCACGAGCTCCTCGATCTTGCTTTATGCCGATCAAAATGGAATTATTTTCAAAGTTCGCCTAGCACTGGGGCTTCCGGGAACACAAAAATCTTTTCGAAGTCAAATAGTTAATTGTTGAGGTTCTAGAAAACCACTCGGGGTTTCCGTTTATGCGCACAACCTTCAATCTTCTACTAGTTATCGCGCTAAACATGGACCATTGGACCACTGTCCATTGTTCATTCTAAGAAATACAGGCCCTTGCAGGGGCTTAGATCAAATGAACCAGAAAAGCAAAAAATGGGAAGAACAGAGATGGGGAAAAAATGGAAAAGTCCAAGAGCAGGAGCAAGAGCAATATGATGTTCTCGGCTGCTGCCACACACCGTCGCCGTGGGCACACACGCACCCCTATCACTCACAAAAAGGCCGCTCGGCCCGTTTCCCCAGATCCGCTTTGTCTCCCATGTTTGGTGAGACGCTTTGGCAGACACAAAGAGCGACAAGGACAAGACTCAAGGCGTTCTAGGGTTGGCCTTAGTACGACCACATCCTTCTCTGCTGCCCCGAAATCCCGATTTGTCAGTCTTCAAACAGTGTGTTTCACCTTCCAGGCTTTCAGTCCTGGTGTGGATCAAGCTGCTGTTCATTGCGTTTATTGCGGTGGAGTCTTTTCAATGTTTTATTTTTTGTTTTTTCTTCCCTGACAACTGCTGCTAATCTCTGTGGCCGTGTCGTGGACCCCATCGACAAGGGCCTCGTACTAAAGCATAAGTCACTATCGTGCTTCTTTGGTACGCACCTCGCCCAATACATAGGCCTCTCCAAGCCGCGTTTGGGCTATATACCCAGTTTCGTTCTGCCTCCCTTACTCCTTGACGTCGGCTTGGGTGCTTTTTGTTGAATACATGTAACAGAATTCTTCCCCATCTTTTCAATTTTGTCTTCACTTTTTGCTTCTCTTTTATTTATTTTTTATTTTTTATTTTTCTCTCTTACTCTCCTTCGCGTCGTTCGATCTTGGGATATCAGGATCTAATCGACCTAAACTTCCCGATCCTTGACTTGACTTGACCGCTTTCTGGTTGCCTTCACGGATGCCTGTCTTGCAGAGAGCGGGAACCCACCACTTGGCTCTTTCGAATACTGCATATTTGCTCTAAGGAGTGAAGCGGACACAGGCCCTTTCAAGGTTACTGTTGATCCGCATAGATGTCAAACACTCCAGCGCAGCAAGGTGGACAATCCACATCCGACAGGCGATATCTCGACTTGACGCCTCATGGACAGCAGGGGCCTGCAATTGATCCTGCATTTCAGAATCGCTTACCACCAGAGCCTCCGCGGTTTTTGTTCCCGGACAACCAGGGCTATGACCCTACCAAACCTTCTGAGTCTCTGTTTCTTTTCCAGGGCAAGTCCCAGGATACTGATTCAGACCAGAAGTTCAAGGTTTCTTCTGGCAGCGCCGGTCCTCTGAGCCAGCATGGAGTTCAACGAAGCAGCCCTCTTTTAGGGAATCCAGAGCAACATGGGGCCCCCAGTTCCTACAACGAAATTGCATCCTCGATCTCGAAGCTGACCTGGAGTCGTGCCTCGGGTGGCTCAACCGTTCGAACCCTCGATCTTGATTCTCAGTAATTTCCCCTTTTCTTTCGCTATGGTTATTGCAACTGATATTAAAAAAAAATCTGTTGCCTGTGCTTTTCCTGGAATTTGGCCCCCCCTCCCTCAAATTCCGCGATTTCTTGCGTGTGACATGGCGGTTAGCGACATATCTAATGCGATATATCCAGATACAGTAGTAGTTCTACGGCCTTTCCGAGTCCTGTTCATTCTGATACGAGTGCTGTGGCATATCCAAGCAGCTTGGTAACAGCGAAGCCTCAGTATCACCTTCAGCCGCAGCCGCAGCCTCAGCCGCAACCACAGCCACAGCCACCAAAGCGCCAAATCAGTTCCAGCATACCAACGGGCTTTGACAAGCTCCTTAATCATTCACCGGCCCATCCTAGAGGTGATCAGACAACCGGAGTAGGGCTGCCTCCTGTACAATCCATACAACCAGGAGGCACGGTCAGGATAAAACAGCCGGCAACGTTTTTCATTTTCTCAGACCTCTCTATCCGCACTGCTGGTCTGTATCAACTGCAATTCCGACTTATGAATTGGGGCAGTGTAGAAGATACAGGACAGTCCATGCCCATTTTGGCCGAGGCTTGGTCGGAGCCATTCCGTGTGTATCCAGCCAAGGACTTTCCGGGCATGAGGGACTCATCCCTTCTCGCAGAAGGTTTGAAAGAGCTTGGATTTGTGGAATTGAAAACAAGAGGAAAGGGCAAAGGGAAAGGCAGAAGGAGATGATCTGGAGACAGCACGTTGCACGTTACCTTTTTAAAACCATTTCATGGGTTGCGGGAGTTATCTGGGAGTTTAGGGCGTCTTACTTCCACCAGTATGTTTTAGCATTGCATTAGTCTTCTACTGCCTTGGGATTCTGTTCTTTCTTTTTTCTTTTTTTCCCCCTACTTTCTTGTTTTCTTTTACGGCGACATAGCGCGCAGTTATGATGAAATGAGACCAATGAACGAATCAATAAAGGACCAAGAGGTCATACAACAAGATGAGTCTACAATGCTTCTGTAGACAGTATTTTCTGCTGAAATACAACCATACCATGAGTTTGGAAGTTTGGAACGATATCTCTTAAAGACTTAGATCGAACCGTAATAATTTAGTAAATTTCATTTCATTTTAGAAATGGAGGAACCGAAACAGCTTCCCTTTCGAAATAGATTGACTGTTATACAATGAGGAAACGCGAACCCCCCGTCTCTTTCTTTTTACAATTTTCTTCTCCAATTTTGGCAACTGCATGGGGTATCATCATAAAACAGGGGAGAACGCGCAGCAAATCTTAAGACAGAAGTTAAAGTCTACTATACACGATTATCTTGGTTTTTTTTTGTTCATAGGTATCACGATATCAACCTTGCTTGCCCATAATCAAACATCCAACAACTGAACGGGCATTTTGGGGACGTATTCAGGGTCGAACCAATTAGGCTTGAACCTTTGAGTCAAGGTTCGGAGTTTCAACGACTGCTCGGCCAATTCAAGGAAACCGAATCCATCTTCCCTCTGGCCTTCCTCGCGCAGGAGCAAAGCGAGAATCAGGGCTGATTGGTGGTCGCCATGGCTGAAGGATAGTTCGTACCAGTTTAGGGCTAGGGTGCGATATTCGGCACGGGGTCGAATCCGAAGGAACATCGAGGAGAAGTAGTCAAGCAGGCCCTTTTTCTCCTCTGTGCCCGTTTCTCCGCCCTTGGGCGCATCTTCTGCTGTGGACTTTTCGGGGACTTTTTCGCCACGACGAGGAAACCGCCCGTGGTAGGTAAGGTAGTAGAAATTGGCCAGTTTCCGACATGCTTCCGCGTTGCCAGCAGAGGCCGCCTTGTTCATGCACTCTTCGTACATCTCGTAATCACCCTTTTGCATCATGATCAGGGCGTAACTGAGCAGCGCCTCTTTGTCCTGATACACCAGCGCGGCGGTCTTCATTATTTCGTCCGTCCCGGCACTATCGCCTGATATCTCCTTCAGCCACGCGTAGATTTCCCACGGAGTGTCGATTCCGACGAGGAAAAACCCCTTATCAGCCGATTGCGTCTTGACCGGGTAGACTTTTTGCATGACCTCATCCATGAGCGCTAGCGCCTCGGGGAACTTTTCGCGAAGGCCCAGGACTTTGGCGTAGAGAACCATGGCGCGCGGGTCCCGGTCTTCCAGGGCTATTTTCTCCAGATCTTGGATAAATTTAATCCGGGGCGGTGGCGCTGTCGACGCACGTTTGAGGTAGCGTCCTGCTGTTATAAGAATAGGCAATTTGGCACCTGCGTGGGCGCATGCAGCAAGGGCCCATTCTCGGAGACCTTCGTCGGCTGGGGCGAGGGCAAAGGAGATTTGGAAGACAGTATCGACATCTAGAGATGTATAAAACCCAACCTCACATCAGCACTATGTTTAAATTACTCACAAGTTCGCAATATTTTCAAGAGAAAGAAGCAGTCGCAAGAAATGCCAAAAAAAAAAAACACAACCAACTCACCTTTCGAAATGCCTCGAACTGCCAGCCCAGATGGAGGCTCAGCACTAGAACGGCCAGCTAATTCCATTGCAATTTTCTTGAATGTGCTCAGATTGATTGAGCGATCCAGAGATCCATGAGACCGTGCATAGTCCCATAGGTGCGGTGCCCTGTCTTGTAGGTTTTTAAGGCGCACCCTCAGGTCTCCGCCGACTGGAGTAGAGCGTAGAGGTGTTCCCGCATGTACGTATTCCGATCTGTGGTTGACCACTCGCCGAGCAGCTGGTGATCTGGCGGCATTGTGAGAGGTGGAAGAATGGAATGGCCTGTTTCTGTTCGGGGAACTGCGGGTGTTGTTATGGATGTACGAGGGACTGCGGCTGTGGTTCGGCGTAGATGGTAGAGCTAGGCAAGATGACCCTAGCTGTGATGATGCCCGTTGCCATCTGCAAAGGGGGTGTGAGACCCGTGGGAGAGACATAGAGAGTCGGGCGTGGAGGAGTGAGGATAGACGATGATGGTGGGTGAAGGGAGTTGGAGGCGGAGAGAAAATCGGAGGTTGTCCGCCGCCCGCATTTTCGGTACCCAAGAAACCGACCAACAAGATGGATTGCATTACAGCTCTTCTAGGTCTTCAATGATTATTTACGGTATTCATATACAGCTATTGAAGACTGTGGTCACGAGAGAAACAAATGGATACAAAATACAGAGATTGTTGATACTATTAAAACACTGGAGAACATCAATCTATCAGTCAATCCTCCGAGAACCAGACCCGTAAAGCGTGTCAGCTCGTAAGACAGCACAAGACAAACAGGAAAGAGAACTTTCTTCCATCTGAAATCCAAATTGTCCAAATCAAGAGATAATGTACATTTGCCGCCCTTTTCCCACATTCCAGTTGTCAACGAAAACCTGATAAGAGATATATGACGGAGAAAAAAGAGTTGTTGAGAGAACAAAACTCCAGCTCGACGATGCAGTCCAATCACAACATCTGGCTGCCCTCTCCCTCAAGTCCCACCGGGGAAAAAAAGAGGAAGAAAGGCAAGGCCAGTTCAATTAAAAATCATCCGAAGCATATATTAACCCATTACTCCATCACGACAGTCGCACCCACACCCTTGAGGGTCTCGATGATCTTCTCGGCATCCTCCTTTGGCACGGATTCCTTGAGCATCTTGGGGGCAGACTCGACGAACTTCTTGCTGTCAACCAGAGACAGACCAAGCAGCGACTTGATCTCCTTGATGATCTTAGCCTTGGAGGCGGCGTCAATAGCCTCGAGCTTCACGTTGAAAAGGGTCTTCTCCTGTGCAGCGGGAGCAGCTTCCTCCTCCTCAGCAGCTGCGGGAGCAGCAGCGGGCCCAGCACCAGCAACGGCGAAACCGCCAACGGGGAGGTCGGGGATGTTGAGACGGGTCTAGACGGGAAGAGAAAGTGTCAATTAAAGTGCTCATCGAGTTTATTTCGCAATTGGACATTGCTGCCAAACGAATCGGTGAAGGCCATGTCACAAATCGAGCTTTGCGACATCCGTCGGGGACAAAAACAAAAGACAACGAACCTTCAAAGTAGACACAAGGTCGGCGGTCTCCAGCAATGTCAATGTGCTGATCTGGTCGACAATCTGCGAGATCTTGGGGTTGACAGGGGCAGCAGGGGCCTCAGCCTCCGTGGACTGCCATCTCCGGCTGGGTGTCCGCTGGGACAGATATGTAGAGGTAGAAAGACGCAGGGAGGAGGTGGAGGGACGGACGAGCTGTCTGCAGCATCGAGCTGCGGCCTGTGTGGGAAAGGACATGATGAAGGAGAGCTGAAGTGGACCGAACGAGACGGGCAAGGCGAAAGGGATGGACAGGACTGAGGAATTGCTGCTCGACAACGCGATATCATCAAAAGGCCTGAAAAAGAAAGTCGAAGTTCGGCCCGGAAAATCCAGTATACGTCACGTGATTTGGTGCCCCGGTACCGTATGGATACATCACTTCGTATTTTATTGCTCAACTGTCATCGAGAAGAATCAAAATTAATAAATACTAGGAGCAATAATGGTAATAATTAAATATAATAAGGATTCAAGAGCATTAATCTAGAAGAGGATCCAAAAGCTTTTTTCTCGCACTACTACTCTGAACCCTCATGCATAGATGACAGTCAGTATTACTGCTACTCCCACATGGCATATACACACTCCCAGATTCTCTGGTCGAAGGACTTTCATGATATCATCTCTCAAATTGTGAAATTTTGCCTTGTTCGACATACAATGCTCCCTATCGTATCATCTAATCGTCATCCCAGTTCGGGTTGGGACCCGGGGGCTTGGGTCCACCCGCCTGTCGGGCCACAATAATCTGGTCAACACTGAGCACTGTCCGGGCGGCCTCACTTGCAAGTCGGATGGCCCAGCTCTTGGAGGCAATCAGGTCAAGAATGCCTTCATCCACGGCATCGAGAGTGCCAGCAGAAGAACCCACTTCCAGGTCGACACCAGTAGTCCAGTATGGCTCTTCCTCGGAGCTGCTTCCCTCTTCCTCCTTGTTTGTGCGGTGGTGTGCAGTGTAAAGGCGAGAAAGAACTTCGGTGGCATCCAGACCAGCGGACTCGGCGAGAGTGCGCGGGATGACCTCGAAAGCCTCTGCGTACTTGCGAATGGCATGTTGGGGCAGACCAGGGGTCTTGTCTGCGAAAGCAGAGATTCTCTCAACAAGCTGGATCTCAGTAGCGCCAGCACCGGGAACAAGACGGGGGTCCTTGGTAACAGCCTTGACAACGTTGACTCCATCGTCAATGGCACGCTCAACGTCATCCAAGTGGTTCTGGGTCGCTCCGCGCAGGACAATAGTGGCCGTGCGCGTCACGGTGTTGTTGTCCTCCTGGCGGAAAACGGTAACACGGTCACCACCAATCTCAGTAGTCTCGACAACGTCAACGCTACCCATCTCGTCGGGCATGGGGGCACCCAGGCGTGCGAGAGGGGTGGCACCAACGACACGGCAGAGTCGGCGGAGCTCGAACTTGGAGAGAATCTTGACGACGAGGATGTTAAAACGGTTGAGGTAATGCATGGCCAGGTCACCGACGGTGGCACCAGCAACAACGACGCGGATTCCAGAATCGTAGAGCTCCTTAATGGCGGCCTCAAGGCGCTCCTCCTCACCCTTGGTGAAGTTAAGCATCTCATCGGCGTTCTTCAACAGGACTGTTCCCTTGGTCTCGGTCTGGGAGGTATCGATGGGGCAGCTGAAGACACCGACCTTGGCCTTGCTGGCCTTCTTGACGGTACCATCCGGTTCTCTGCCAAAGACCATACCCTTAATCACGCGAGACTGCTCCAAGCTACCACCCATAATCTTGACAACGCGGACATTGTCGACGTTAAAGTTAACCGGGTTCTTAGGCAGGACTGCGAGGACTGCCTCTGCAACCAATCCGGCCAAGATATCCTCTGTTCCGGACTGCTTGCTGGCAACGACTGTACGGAGGGCCTTGCTAAGTTCTTCCTGGGAGCGGAGTTCCTTCAAACGGTCGACCTCGAGATCTGTAAGAATCGACACCGGTCAGCAAAACATGTACATCATAAAGGAGGCAATGACAGCCCCTGAAATCGTAAAACCCAAAAAACACAAAACCCCACCTTCTAATGTCTTCAAAGCAAAGTTCTGTGCCTTCTCGTAACCCTGCACAATATCACTTGTCTTCAAACCCATCCGCAGCAACTCTTCGGCCTTCTTCAGCAATTCACCGGCAAGGATGATAACCATGTTGGTTCCGTCTCCCATCTCCGCATCCTGCTGCTGACTCGACATCACAAGTAGTTTGGCGGCGGGGTGCACAACTTCCAGTTCGCGCAGGATTGTTGCGGCATCCGACGTAAGAACCATCTTCTGCAAGTGATTGATGACGATTTTGTTGCGGCCATAGGGACCGAGCGACGTTTGAACGGTCTGCGAGATAGCCTGGCAGGCTTCGATGTTACGAATGACGGCGCCATCTTCGGCATCATGGCTATAAGATTTTTTCCTGCGTCAGCAAAAATCCGTATATCTTTTCTTTGGGTGTCTTTTGTCTTTTGTTGTCGCCGTGGGGAGACCGTGAACCGGGGGAGGGGGGCAACATTCCACTGAGTGGCCTTCGCTTACCTTTGATATCCAGGCTTGAAAAGACCCGCCTGGGAAGGTCCAGGCATAGACAATGACATATTGACGAAGCGCCTCCTTTTTATTTAGATTAAAAAATAAAAAAGGAAGACGAAAAGGACGGATGATCTGCCACAACGCTGTCCTGAGCTTGCTGCTGTTCTGGGAATTTTTGGCGGAGCTTCGAGACGGTCTGGCGGCGGTTGTTTGTTCGGTTTGCACGCGGAGGGGCTAGGGCATTTCCCTTTTGGGACATCCCAGAGATCCATGTGGATCTATATTGTTCCATCCATCACCAGAATAATTCAGCGATATATGGCAATCCAGAAATTGTTATATTAGTTCATAAGAGATTCAAAATCTATATAGTACAGTCTAAATTCTTTCCCGGGCGGTCTATCGTTACCATCCAAAGTCACCGTATGCCTGCCGGAACCCAGGGACTACAATTGGGAAGAAACGTCAGCAGGAAAGCTACTTGTCAGAAGGATTCGATCATACCGAAACCGCCGATAGAGTGGCATCCGCTTTCTTCGTATGCGGCCTCAGCTTTGGTCAACCTAGGGTCGGGGTTAGAACAGGGCATCACGGTACTTGGCAATCGAAGAATCAGCTTACCATCCACGAATTGTTTCCATGCGGTTGTAGCTCTGCAATTTGTCAATAAATTCATAATGACAGGCGATAGCCTTGGTTCAAAAAACTTACGGAAGGATGCGTTGACATGAACTGGGGAGGTGCTTCTTTCTCCGCTTGTTGCATACGGCCCCAACTAGATCATAGTCAGTTATACAAGACAGTACAATGAGAAAGACAATAGGCTCTTGCTTACAGCTTGACAGCAGCCTCGGGGTTGTAGCAAGCTCTGGACATCATCACTGGCACTTGTCAGCGGTATCTATCATTCATCAGAACCAAGTCATACTTAATCCGATATCATCTGCTTCAGCCTGTACACTTATTAGTTCCAAATATTGCGTATATTTTATGGGGATAGAGCTCACCTCCTGTGTTCGCGAATTAGGCAAGCTGTACATAAGATTGAAAAGCATCGAGGGGATATGACCCGAGATATCGAACAACATCGAGACAAGGAATACGGCTCCGATGGTAACTATGTTGTTACTCATTCGTTCTGCGGGATGGTGAGCGACCACATGAGCAATTTCATGGCCTAACACCGCTGCCAAACCATCTTCATCTTCACAGATAGGCAAGATGCCAGTGTAGACAAAGACTTTACCACTATACCATCGGTCAGCGCCGCGTACACTACATCTCATAGCATGAGAATATACATACCCAGGAAGAACAAATGCATTAACCATTCCATCATCCTTAATCACATGGACTTTCCAATTCGCACCCTCGATCGGCGCCTGCGGAATAAGCCGGGCAAGAACTTTATTGACCTTCATAGTGATAGGGTGATTTTCAGGAAGAATCCTCCCTCGCACATCACTCAACACATCCTGGTAACTTTTCTGGCCCATCTTGAGTTCCTGGTGTGCAGGAATGCAGTTAAACCGCCGACGGCCAGTCATCTCCACTGTTTCAGTATTATAGATATAGAAACCCCCGATTACAACGCCGATAATGACGAAATGTTTCGGTTGGGCATTTTGCAGCATGCGGATGAAAAGTGGCTCCCTCGCAGAACCACCGAACCGTCGATATCTGTCATTTCTGTATCCATAACCTTGTCGAGCAGAGCTTGAAAACGGCCGACTTGGGAAGCGACCGGATAGTCGGGGTAATGTTCTGGAGAACGCTAGTGTTCGGTATGTGAGGGAGGAGGAGGAAATAGTTCTCGAGGTGTGGATCGGAGAGTATCGAGGTGCAGGAAATGCAATGCGAAGCGCGGGGAGTGCTGTTGAGGACGGAGGGGCGCTGCGGAATGCGCGTGCTATCGGTAGGCCAAACATGGTCAGATTGCTGTTTGCGCATTAGTGGATGATTTTAAATGAATATAAATAATATGCACAGGGGCTTAGCTACCTCTGGAGCGAAGACCCGACTGGTCTTGCAGCAGGTTGAAGCTATCGAGCTGTGAGTTGTAAAAGATGATGGATGATCGTGTAAGATCGCGATGACCGCATGTGACAGCCGGAATAATCAGCAGCTTAATTCAACAGCACAATCAACATTGCAGACAGTTACCTTTTAACTATGACTGATATTCCATTATAAGACTTTATTGTGCAATATATTTTTAGCGAAAATAAATGAATAGTATATAGAGGTACTATAGTATTTTTATGAAAGCAGTGTTTTGTGATTCGTCGGAAATATATATCGATTGATCTTGAAGTATTAAGCCAATCCACGGTCCAATGAACACCATACAAGGAAAAAAAAAAAAAAAAAAAAAAACTTAATATATAATCTTATATCATAAGTATTTGGATTAGAGTACCATTAAGAAATATAATATGAACCAGAAATACATCCAAAGCTGAAGGAAATTGATTGCTAATCCCCCAGACCGACGAGTCACGTGCATCCAACATTGACATCTTTGGCTTCGACTTTCTCTTTCTTCAATATTCCAAACAATACAAACTCGTTAATATGGCGGCTATCGAATCCAACACCAAACAAACATACCCATCACCAGCAGCAGAACTTGCAGCTGCAATCAACGATGGCAAAACACACCTACTCCTAGCCGCAAGCGGTTCCGTCGCGGTAATCAAATTGCCCCTCATCATATCCTCACTTCAAGACTATCCGAATCTCTCAATCCGCATCATCCTCACCAAGTCTGCAACCCACTTCCTCGCAGGCCAGTCCCCAGAACAACCAACAGTGGCCTCATTAAGCTCACTCCCGAATGTCGATTCCGTCTACCAAGACGAAGACGAATGGGTGGAGCCATGGACAAGAGAAGCAAAGATCCTCCATATCGAGGCACGCCGTTGGGCGCACTTACTCGCGGTTATCCCCATGTCCGCCAATCTCCTGGCTAAGATCACAGGGGGGATTTGCGATAATCTTCTGACGAATGTGATTCGCGCCTGGGATGTCGACCCTTTGAATCCGAGGAAACGTAAGATTCTTGTTGCGCCGTCGATGAATACGATGATGTGGATTCATCCTTTGACTGCAAAGCAACTGGGTATACTTGAGGAATGGGATTGGTTTGAGGTTCTGCCTGCGCAGGTGAAGACTTTGGCCTGTGGTGATACCGGGCAGGGTGGAATGTGCGATTGGAATGAGGTTGTTTCTGTGATTAAGCAGCGGCTGAGTGTTACTGGTCCGTAAATTAGGCGTTTAACATGATGTTCAGCCACTATCTACGTTGAATGATTGTATGATATGTTACTATAATAATTCCTGTACAGTTCCACGCCACCCAACATGATAGTATCCTTACTTTTGATATGGCTGGGTAGAAGAGTACCCAAAGTCCCCAGGCTTCAAGATCTTTGATATGCCGTTATTAATAACATGGGACTCGAGAATCGACACTCCTCAACCTGTCCATCCAGCCTGGTTGATAATGCACCCAAAAAACACTGGCTCTCGACGATTCTTCCAAACTACCAGAAAGCAGCAGCCTAGAAGCAGCCACTCAAGCCCAGTCGAACGACAAAACAATAAATATCAACTGTTAGCCAAATATATAAAGTTAAGCGGCAACTGAGACGAAAAGGCTTGAATCATGCATACAAAACAAAGATCAAATGTGGACCAATAAATCCAACATAACATAACCAACCAACAGAAAAAAATCGAGAAAATTAAGCATCTATTCTAGGAAACCAAAAGCCAAAAATGATGTTTAATCTCAATTCCTGTTAATTTACTACTATTTTTGGGAAATCCAGACACATATTGTCCAATTATCTTCGGGGTGGTTGGATGGGCGGCTAATCTGGTGCTCTCTCTCGATGAATTCCCCGCGTGGAGTAAAGTAAAATAAAGCATGCATGGAAATGGGAAATGCTTCTCCGGGCTTCTGGTGGGAAATCCACGAGGCTTTTGGAGTCTTGGACAGTGCACATGTTTCTATATCGGGGGATCGACTTTAGTGGAGATGAGTTGTTGTATATACTCAGATCTGGCTGAATTGTGGGTTGGTTGGACTTGTGGGGTAGGGTATATGATATCAGTGAGGATATCAAGCGTTTGGATAGATGTTCTAAATTAAACTGTTCCAAATACGATTCTAATGACCATTTGCCTGATTTCATCATAAGTGGTATGTGCGAGTGAACCGATTCAGATGCTATATGCTCACCAGTGCTACAGTGAAGCATCTTATTTTCACATACAGCCTCATTATACATACAAAGTTATTTCTCTCTAACAGCCATTATACTAGAAAGCTTTAATAATATCCCATACAGCCAGGAATCTACTGAAACCAAGCCGAACAGCTTCCAATAGAGTCCAACGAAGAATTCCGACAGACTGCCACAGTTTAGGGATAATGAATTACAAATTAAAAGATGCCTTGCATCAAGTAACGCTATAGAAAGACAGACCAAGCTTTCCAATCAAAGCATACCTTATCTCATGGCATCTACCAAGCCACACTCGGAATCTCCATAATGCCGCGACACTCGACAAATGATAGGCGATGGATTCAAGATTTCTGGAATAATAAGCATACGAGACCACCCTTAGCAATAATAGAAATGCCTACATTGCAGCTGATTCCAGAAGCAAGTAATGCATCATGCTTCAATGCATATATGCATATCCCGTTTCAATTAACGCTGGCATATCGCCAAGAATCTCCCCTCAACAACGAGCAGATGACACCATAAATCGGGAATTAACTGTTGCGGATTGCCATAATTATCGACTATTAATAAAAAACGTCCTAATTAGCACCAGGGAAAAGCCGGTGTAGAGAGGGCTTGAAGGCTTGACAGGGTGGAGGTTAACGTCCTTCCGTTTAGTCACTAGTGGGTGATGGCGCTAAGCAGAAAAGGGAATCAAGTTGGAGGATCTTCCTTGGTGGATTTTGCGATGTGGTGGAGATCATCTTGATAGTGATAGGGGATAAATATTTATCTACTTTTTTATCTGTATTGATTTTCATATTTTAATACAATGCGATAAATTAAGGCGAGTAGTTGAAAAGAATAGAAGTCACAACTAACTGATGTTGAATGCTGGTACGCTACGGAAGGGACCGAGTGAAGAAAAGGAGAAGAAAAGAGACAAAGAAACCGAATAATGGGAGTCAACATGTCACAATCTGACTTTTGTGCCTTTGCAGGGATCGCTGCAGGAGCGTGACCTCACTGCGCAGGGTCTGATTCGCCAAGGTTGACACTAAATCCTGGCCTCGCAGCTGCAGGATTGTGACGAGAAACGGCAGCAGCAGCGTGATTCGTGATTATGCGGCATCGGGAAAACTACGGCATTTGTGATTTCTCGAGTTCAAGTTTGAGTCGAGTCGAGTCGAATCGAGTCTGAGTATTCTTTTACTTGTCTGAGGATAACTACTGTGGTGTACTCGATTGACAGAGTGGTAGAGGAATCTTCAGAAATGCATTGTGTGATTGTGACTGAAGATGGCTGCAGACCCATTGGGCCGTAGGGTTGTTTCCCCGCTGTGATTGTTGAGAGATCTTCATGGAGAATCATGGGAACATGATTCAATTCCCGTTATTTGCCGCTAATCGTCGCAAAAACCAGGTTAATTATGGTTTTGATATTAATAGTAAAATGAGCAGAAAATGGCTCACTAGCTCTGAAGGATTGCTCATGCCCAACCACAAACAGCTCAATTAGCCAACATTTTGCTATCTTTTCCTCAGCGGTTAAATGTTGCTAATTAAGGGCCCCCTCAAATGATCAAACTCTGTCCTCCCCTGCTAGCGCCATCTTATCACATCTTGGCCAAACTTTACGACGCCCGCACGGAGCACATTGTCCGCCCCACCCTGGCACGGTTGGTTGCGGGCTTCCCGCTCTGCACGACACGACCCTTCCGAACCCTGGTCGGGCTCCTCTACGGCCGACATCCACGGCCAATCAGGAAGCGTACAACGAAGCTTGGCTCACGGCGCTAGTTTAGCCCCGAGGTTAGCGGCTGTCCTCTGCAGTAGTCGAAAGGGAGAATACTGTCAAGGTCGCAATGTTCACATCTGCCCCGCGACCTTTTAGCCTTGGAGGTGATCCAGAATTTAGGTCTGGTCAGTGGCCACTTAGTACTTGTCCGATTGCCCGAGTAGGAATGGCCTTCACGTCTAGGTTGGGATGACGAGGCCGGGATGGGTTTTGGGTGCCCGCCCAGATAGGAGAATAGTGCTACCCTGGACGTTATACGAGATCAGCGTACCTGACTTCGTGCCTAGATTGCCAGGCCAAATGGTGATAGAGGCCTCCCGTGCCAGCCGGATAATCCGGGATAATTAGGTCTGCATAGGATGGACAGCTCCAATCGAAAAGCACACTAATTCCTCGCGATGCGGGCATCGGCGCCAACGCTGGCCGCTGACTCGCCAGACTCGCAACGAAAATGTCCAAAATTAGCTGGATATATGCATCCTTGATAGGTTCATGTGGCACGTCTATAGCCCACAGTATTTAGGCCATGCTGGGATCGGCCTGGGATCATCCCACTGTCCTCTGTCGCTCTCCCCGCTAATCTCCCACCACCGCAATTTTCCCGATCACCTTGTCGGCTATCTCTCCTGGCCTCTGCTTTTTTCTCCCAGTCCAAAATAGAAACATCACCATGTCGGGTCTGTCAGATGTGCATCTCGTTTTTATTTTAAAGGTTCGTCCGATCCCAGATCCTCCCCAGTGCTTCTCTTCTTCGTCGCCGTCGCCATCGCCGTCCCTCCCCAATCGCCCTCGCCCTCCGTCCTTGGCCTACCGCGCCTTTCGTTCTCTTAGCTTCACCCTCGATCGCAAAGGCTGCTGGTCAGGCTTTGCTCGATAATACAGCCCCTGCAAAGCTTTCAAGCTCCAGCTTTTCCAGCGACTGTGTCCTGTCTTTTCCCTCGGTTTTTTTCACTCGACTATATCAATATCAATCAATATGCCGGCCGCATCCAAGAAGAAGTCTACTCCCGCCACCGAGCTGAGAAAGGCCTCTCAGTCCTCCCAGTCCTCTGTTGGTGAGCCCTCGGTCCTGGGAACCACAGAGAAGGGCAAGTTGCACAAGCGTTCTCGTTCTGGTAAGTGACCATCAATTGGAAGCAGATATAGGGTTTCGAGGACCCAATTAACCTCAATTCTTCTTCTAGGCTGCTTCACATGTCGTCTTCGTCGGAAGAAGTGTGACGAGGCCCATCCGTCCTGCGGTGCCTGCAGCAACCTCTGTGTGAAATGCGAATACAAGCGTCCCTCATGGTGGGGAAACGCAGACCAGAGAAGGATACAGAAGGAGCGCATCAAGAACAAGATCAAGCAGACAAAGATGAATGAGCGCAATGGGTCCTTGACTGGTAGGATACACTCTGCCCCCTATCCCCTATTCAGCTCACTAACTGTTGAAGCAGACCCCCTTGGCCGCAGTCGCAGCATCGCTGTGACCTCGCCGCTCACCCCTGAATACGAATTCAACCGCCCACTCTACGCAGAGCCCTATGACCTCTTCTCATCGCACATGCCCGCACCTGGAATGAGCCAGATTGTCTATGGACCCTATGGCCCCTATGAGATTGATGTCAAGACAGAGCGACAGACATACATCAACGATGTCCCATTGCGTCATGACTCTTCGATCTCTACCTTCAGTACCTTTGCACCTCCCCAGTTGAACGCCCCTCTGCCGACTTTCCCCAGTGAGGATATGTTTCGCGAGGAGTACTTTGGCCAGCTTCCCACTCTTGAAGGAATCGACCCTACTCTTTACGACCCCACCATGGAGGACCAGACCTTCTCCACGCTACAGTCCAACATCCCCGTTGATGACCATGACCGACCTCTCCTCGACCACTTCATCCACAATGTCTTGCGCCTGATCTTCCCCGTCTCCGAGGCTCACCAGCGCGGGCACGCCCGCGCCGAGACAATCCTCCAGGCCCTGGAGACAAATAAGTGCTACCTTCACTGCTGCCTCAGCGTTTCTGCCATCCACCTGAAGACTACAGAGGGTCTCGTGGGGGAACAGATCGACCATGATATTATGCGACACCGGTATGAGGCCATCTCTCAACTATGCCAGGCTCTCGGTCAGGATATCGACCACCAGGAAATTCTCGATGCCACCCTGGCCATGATTTTCTTCCACTGCTCCGTTGGCCCTTCAGATGATTACCTTCCCGACATCCCCTGGTTTGACCACTTCCAAGCGGCATCGAATCTGGTGAACAGACTCGGACTTCCGGCTCAGATGCTTGACTGTGATGGCACATACATGGCCCCACCATTCAGCATGACACTGACCTCCTGGATTGACATTCTTGGCTCGACCATGCAGGGAAAGACACCTCAATTCGCGCACACCTACCGCTCCAAGCACCTCAGCGGTTCATCTTCAGGCCTGAGCGAGCTCATGGGCTGTGATGACCGGGTGATGTATCTGATTTCCGAGATTGCCTGCTTGGATGCCCTGAGAGCTGAGGGACGTGTTGATGACATGTCTGTCTGCTCGCATGTTTCTGCCCTTGGACGACAACTCGAGTACACGGAACCAACAGAACCAGCCCTAGAGAGCCCCTACTCACCCGTCACTGGTGCCATTCGCCCAGAGATCTTGACCAGGAACATGACCACCATTTTCCGCATCGCAGCCCGAATTTACCTTTGCAGCCTTGTTCCAGGATTTGACCGTGACCAGCCCAGCAACCTCAACCTGGTTTCCGCCATCACCAACGCTTTGCAGTACATCCCACCTGGCCCGAATGGCTTTGACCGCTCCCTTGTCTGGCCATTGCTCATCGCTGGTGCATTCTCCGCACCCACCAGCGAATTCCGAACCGTCCTTGCCGAAAGAGCTGCTTCCCTTGGTGACCACGCCGACCTTGGCAGCTTTGGCCGCATGTACCGCTTGCTCCAGGAGGTGTGGCGACTCAACGATGACCCAGTCGACCCAATTTATGTTCCAGACGCCACATTCTGCTCCTCCCCCCTGGCTAGCCCAGTTCTCAAGCAAGAGCCCTCTTCCCCTGGAAGCGACGGAAGCATGGGAGGGAGAGAGATCAAGAAGCAGCAGGTGCACTGGCGGGATGTCATGCAACGACATGGCTGGCACTACCTTCTCATCTAAGCTCGAAGCAACATGATCCATTCCGTGGGATTGTATCTCACGACGACTAGTGTCTCTTGACGGGACCAATGCGCGCAGGCTTGGACCTGCGAGCAACGACGGACATGAAGCCTCCGATGCTTACGACTCACAACCGGGATGTACTGGAGTTTTGGAATTCTAGAGGCTGGGTTTCTCTTCACTTTCTGGAAAAGTTCAATCCAAGGCATGATTGATTGACTGATTGATTTACTTGTTTTTTTGGTTCTTAATTTCTTTTCACTTCTTCATGCATATGCATTGATATCAACCTCACTGCAGGGCAGACGAGTACTTGATACATTTTACACTTTCCTTCTTCTTTTTCTTCCAGGTAGCGAGGGACTTGGGGGATAATTGCCGGGCGAGGCACACTGCACATACACTCATCCATTCACATGGACCTGGAGTTGAGTGGGCGTTACCGGTTTTTGATTTGATGTTGAATAATATCCATTTGAGCTTTTTGATTTTGGGATTGCATTTTATTTGATTTGAAATTTTTTTTTGGTTTATTGAGATATCACCATCCAATTTGAGTTGAGATTGTTTTTGTACAATGTCTTGGGGTTTAGATAAGTATTGTATTCTGTGTTTATCATAGATAGATCTTATACAGGTTCAAAAGCATGCTTATATTCTATCATGGCATCACAAGAATAGTATCCAAAGTGAGGTATTTTTTTGAGCAAAAGACTTGACTAAACTATCTGTAGTTCTTAATCTCGATCGCCACGTAGCCAAAAGGCCAGTCCAGTCACAATAACATAACTCCATTCCATAGATAGTCATTAAAAAGAAACCGTTAAAGAAGATAGCCCAGAAACTGCACGCTTATAGGCAACTTATGTGCAGTAAAAGTAGTTCTTTATTATATAAAGCATTTATTGTTATTCTCTATGATTATCCCTTTCTATGGACAGGTGTTTTTAAGTATAGTTACACCTCCACTGACCTCCCCAAGACTGCATGAGACCATAGTAGACAGGCATTGAAGATACCATAGACAGCTAGATACTATCCAGAGTGGTCATGATGGTTTGCCTTTGTTTATAGGGTTCAAAAAACTATCCTGGCTGCCTGTTTGGATCTATCCGACAAAGAAGCCCACTCACTACACGTAAACGAAGAGAGCGCTTGTTTGGAGTTTAATAATTGTAAATATAATAATCTTTATATTGGGCCAGAATGAGTTAAGTAGTTCGACTTTTACTCAAGTCATCATGGTCTGTCTTGAGGCGTGAAGATATTGGATGAATTGAATGTAGGAAGCGAAACAACCAAGTCCCGTCTACAGTCTGCAAAAGACAACCAAGATAATGATATGGGGAATGGCCATGTAGATTCTCAGGAACTAGAGGGTAGCACCTAGTCCTTTGTTGCACAGTCTGGCGAGTTGTGATGATAATATTAGTAAGTAGTTGCAGGTGTCAGGTGTCAGATGTCAGCCTTGGAAAGTCAATGAAGGTACTGTTAAGGATGCTTGTTTTGTAGGTTATCCTTTGCCCAGGACTTGAGGAGCGATTCCCAGATGGGTTGATCCAATGATTACTCAAAGTATCAACTGATTCCAGGTAACCAGAGGGTCCAGAGAGTGATTTCCCGGAGAGGAGTTGATGCCTTCCGAGATACGGATAGTTCGTTGATCTGACAGTCTGCCTAAAACGCAGACACTGGAGCATGTCAGCCACGCACCACAACTACCAGCAATGGATTGAACCATAGAGTGTAAAGGTCGTTGGTGAGAGTGTCACATCCGATGAACTCGACTTGAGACCCAAACCGACCGGGTCGATATACGACAACACAAGAACGGAATTGTTCTGAAGCAACGTCGTAAGCTTGGTGTGCTCAATAAATGATAGACGGAATCGGGAAAACAGACTCAGACTCGGATTAGGTCTGTTGCATGTGTTTTTCGATACAGCCTCTGGGGTCGAAGCTATCGATTTGAGGTCGAGGTTATTTCCCGGGAAAAGGTCTGTATAGTAATGAAGCTTAGTATGGAATATGGAAAGCATGCTTGGCTCGAAATGCAAGCACAATGGGATGGAAATGTCCTGAAGTGAAGCTGGTATGCTCGAATTGATGTTGAAAGGACTCGAAGAGGCATAAGAAAGATGGCTCTTAATCCATAGTTGAGCCTGGGTTTCTAGAGAGCGAGACTGCCTCTGAGACTGGAACTCTGAACCACTATGAGGCATTTGATTGCAATTGTATAGTGCATCACGGCCAGTCTAGATGATGGGTAAAGTTGCAAGTCCGAGTTCGGCATGCATTCCCTTCTGCAGGACGAGTAGGAGTAAACGCTGCCATCGAATTTGACAAGAAACATGGAAATATCCACGACTGATCTGTCTTTAGAAACAACATGCAGCAGCTCCGTTAGCAAGGGTCTATAAGCGCTATATTGACCAAGCTATAATGAGCTATACAATCTGTAGCCAGTGAAGAGCTTGCAACTGCTCAGATTTGCAACCTGACGGTCGTCAAACATGTTTCAGTAGAGCTCCATGCGTTCGCGCTTCGGCAGTCTCCAGATGAAGAATGTAAATATAGCATGGACAGCTGTAGGAGCTATATCAGATGCAAGCAACAGTGCCTGAGGACCAACGATGCCAGTCCAGGGACAGAGGTTTGTGGGCACGTCTGCATTGAAAGGCGTTTAGCTCGATTGCCCTGGAGATACCCTCAACAGCAGGGGTCGCAAACAAACACCAAGCATCGTCAACAGACGGGGATGACCGAATCAGGAGGATTCTGCAAGAAATGGTGCGACACGATCTAGTACGCCAAGATGGAGGAATCAACAACGACAGAGCGATTCAGGCTCAAACGACGGCTATCTGTAACAGGCTCTGCGCTTGCAAGATCCAGTCCATCCCAGAACGGGTGATTGACATGTCTTCAACCCATCCCCAGGTCGATCCAGGCAAAGCTCCGACGGGTTGAAGAATCTCGGAAGCGCCAACCCGATCGCAATCGAGGCTATCCATTGGATAGGGGGGAAGAAGGTAGCAGCAAGCGCATATCCAAGACCCAACCACCTCGACGGCGATGGATACAATGGGATTATTGAAGAAAGGCCAGGGACAAGCTAAGAGAGCCCCCTGACATGCATGGACTATGGAGGGAGAAAGGATCGTCGATTTCAGGGACCTCCGATGGCGAGCCGCCGCTAACAGCCACGACGAGAGCTGAGCGCGTCAACGTTGAACGAACCACAAGAGAGACGATGGATCTCGATCAGGGATGCGATATGAGTTAAGCGTCTGTAGAGATGATGGAGAGAAGTGTTTCTGGCGGCATCTGAGGCAGGAGAATGGGGGCTTGATTCAGATGGCGCGCGACAATCCGGAAGATTTGTTGTGCAGCTTGCAGCGTAGCCAGGGCGACATGGACATATTCAGAGGGAGAATGATGGAGAAGAGGATATAAAGAGGATGAAGTGTCTTGAGTGTCTTATTGTAATCATCTTCTACCATCTGGATTATCTGGAATAATCATCATAATCATCTGTCGTACTGAGAAGTACTCCAGTGACTCCACATCACAGCCTGAACACAGCCAGTGAGTGCCTTTCCTCCTGTTTATCTTTCGATCTCCTTTTCTTCGTCTTTTCTCTGTCTTTCTTTTCTTTTGATCGACTTCGCCCTCTTGCAGCCGCGCACTTCGAAAGGATTTCGGGGCTGAACAACGGCGCCAGTACCCCTTTGGGCTAGACTGTATTTGCTGACGGGGAATAATTACACAGGGCGGTAATAACATACAAATACCGTAAATACGGCCGTACCGTACTGTCCCGTCACGAAACCCGGCTGCCTGTGTTGTTCTGGCACGCATAGATAAATCTCTCTTTCTCTCCGCATCTCGCGCTCTCTTGCTTTTCTGCTGCTGGTCGGCAAGAAAGAACTTCTCTCTCTCTCTCATATCTTTCTTCCTCTTCGCATTCCTTTTCCCCGGCCGGGTTTATCTTCTGGATCTGCAAGTCCATCGTCTTCGATCCGCTTCACTCCATCTAATCTACTGCCACGCACGCCACCTTGATCAGGCGCAAACTGCTGGTCTTCTGCACCCCTCCTTCTGATCTGTCAGACTGTCTTCTCTCTTCTCCTTCAACAATCTCTCTCCTCTTTGCCCCTCTTCGACTCTTCGACTTTCATCTTCAGACAACATGTCGCCTTCGAAGAAGCCAGTCCTTCATCCTTTAAAGACACCCAAGACCGCAACCTTTCCGTCTGAACTGCATGATGGCCCTCTGTCCAGTGTTTCAGACAATGTGAAACAGGAAGATGGTGCCATGTCTACGCCTATTACACCTCCTGCGGCCTATACAGAATTCCTCAAGGCGCTCACTCCCGTCTTTACCAGCCCAGCCAGTGCTGGTGTGAACTTCCCTAAGTTTCCTTTCGACAAGAGTGTCAACTCGCCTACATCACAGCCAGCCAGTGCAGTCAGTGGCTCGTTTGCGCTCAGTGAACCGGTGAAATCAGCAACGGCCTCACTTCCTCCACCGACTCCCTTTGCTGCCCCTCAACATCCCAAGCGGGAATTGCCCAATCCACGTCGTTTGCGGATCCCGCACCCACAGTCTCTGAGATTCTCGCCGGTGACGGATTCCCCCAGAAGTGCGACTACTCTTCGTTCGCCTTTCTCCCCGTCAGATTGGAAGATCAGGTATTTCGAAGCTCCCCGGAGTTCTGGTGGAAAGTCGGTCAGTGTGCGCCAGGTTGTTACTCGTACGGTGACGTACAAACGCACCCAACTCGAGGCTCCTCCCAAAGGAAAGCGACGGAAGTGCTCCTCGGAAACGGAGGAGAGCTGAAAATTCTGGTCTATCGTTTCTTAATTTCTTTTGTTTTGGTCTACTTTTGGTAAATGATCGGGGTATTAGCGCAGGGTGGGGAGTTTGGGAGTTCTGGGGAGCAACATCGTCCAAAACCATACAGCGCAAATGTTCAAAGTTGGATTTCCTATCTATATCCCTCATGTGGAACTCTTTCGCGGCCGCATTCATAGTAATCTAGAATTTGTGTGTTGGAGCCCTGGTGGTCAGACGCAATACGATTCATGTCTATTGATTTTTTTTGGGACGCATTGTATGGGTCATCCGCAGTGCCAATTATCTTTTGTTTACATGTCTACTTCAATATCCATAATAAAGACGCCGTGGCTTTGGCTTGTTGGTTCATATTTCGTTTTGAGTGGTGTCTTTGATCTTAGGTATGGATTCCACCGTCTCTCAATGGCTTATGATGGCAGACATCCCGTGTCCTCGAGGATGGACACCGGCATGACAAATCATATGTTATGAATCATGTTAGACCCAGAGTCATGGATGATCCGTATCTATGGAGATTGGTCAAAGCCAACTCGGGAGAAGACCGACAATGAATCGCATCGACCCGCTGAGCCAAGGATACGGATCCCCAGGTGAAGCCAAAGGAAGCCAAAGCATCGACCCCGTCTTGGCTATACGAACTCATCTCGCACTGTCTTACCCTAGAAACCGCCCGTCAATCTGCCTAAATTGACGCCGTTGTCAGCCTCTCGGAGCTACGAAGCCGGCGCCATCTTCGTTTATAGCCCACGTGTCGGCCATGATGCAGCTGTAGACGAATGCCCGATTGTCTACGATGTTGGTGGGCATCGAGGCCGCTCGAAGGATCGCAAGCCCGGTGATAAAACGTCCATACGGAGTAAGAGGGGCAACAGAGGGGTAGCGTATCTTTATCCATCGAGTTAGACGGCCATTTAGGGGCATCGAACAAAGAAACCAACAATCCCGAGGGTTTGGTAACGGATGGGGATTGGGCCGTAGAATTTTCTGTCTTTGTTAGTATCTTTGACCTGGCTAGGCTGGCTGAGGCTGAGGCGGCTTTTTTTCTTTTCCTTTCGCGTGGCATCGAGACAGCGAAACAGACGCGCTGCTTGCGAGTCATGGATTTGGATACCAACAAGCTGGAGTTGATCCTAATGGGTATGACCATGAGCCATACTCGGTAGATCCGAATGAAAGCTCAACGCCACTATCCAGCACGGACTCACAATGTCAACGACTGAGTGTAACCAGTTCAATGAGCGTTGACAAGTTGGTACACCATACGTACATGTGTGTAATATTACACATGCGTAACTTACACAATACAGCGGTAATCCAACCTATGGTAAATGTCCGAGTCGAATTCCTTCACTTCCAACTAACTCACTCCATTTCTTTCTTACTTTTTTTTTTTCTTTTCTTTTCTTTTCTTCTTTTTCCCTGCTTAAACTTTTACTTTTCACTATGAGTGTCTACCAAAACCCCTGCATGAGGATTTCCCCCATTAGGTATTCGTCCGCCATCTCCGTTCGGCACAAGTGTGACTTTCTCTACGACAGGCCCAGCACGGCCGTTGATTGGCGCACAAGGCGCGCTGTGTGTTTCAGGTTATCGCTGAAGAAATCATGGATGGAACGTGCCCAGGTGGTGGTGGTTTTTTTTCTCCTGGCGCCGGCGATCACCGTGTTTGTATGTATGTGTGTACATGGTACTTGTATCAGGTGGATGGGGGATGGAGGATGCATAGAGGGTGTTTCAGCTTGATGATAGCTTATGTAGAAGGATAGTTGTATAGAAGGTAGAGTAGGTGCAGGATACCTAAGGCAGACATGAAGACAGAATAGTAGGCAAAAAATACGACAAAAACAAAGTAAAATAAAAAGAAAACAAACTCAGTCATGTATACAGTACACCATCTCAGTCCCCCTCTTCCACACAGACTCTCGCTCTGATTCCGTCCGTCCATCGTTTATATCACCGTCCCAGCCCTCCCATCACAATTCCACCTCACCAAAAATAAACACCACCACCTCACGATACCTGCCCCCCCCCCCCCCCCCCCCCCCCCCCACCCCAAAAACCCCCCACAAAAAAAAAAACCCCCCCCCCCACCACACCCCCCCCCCCCCCCCCCCCATCCATGGTCCAATCAGCGGGCCAGACGGCCATACCCGACGCAGCGTGGCAGATGCAATTAAGCGCCGGCGCTATCCCCAATCCGGTGATGGATGGACCCGCCGACCCCCCTCGATGGGTGGTGTGGAGACATGATATAAACGCTGATTGGGTGCTGGGAATAAGGGACGTGTGGGGGAAAGTGGATGACGTGTGAACAGTGAGTCGATGGAATGCAGGTGAGGGGCTGACTATTGAGGATTGAGGATTCTAGTTAGAGCCTTGAGTTGTACTGGGTAAGGTGGAGTGGGTGGATGATTTTTGGGATTGGGATTCACACCTTGGCTATGCTGCTAGCTAGTATGTAGTTTTTGTTTTTGTCATCATGAAGAGGATTGGCGGTGTATAGGAGGAATAAATGTCATACAGAGATCAATAGTCGATACAATCCCTCAGGAAATCAATCACACGGGCAAAAAAGCAAGAAAATCAGTCAAAAAGAAACTTTCCCCCTACTGTGGCCTGCTACTGCTATCACATCAAGTCTCCATATTTCTTTTCGCGCTGTGATGAACAAGTCGGTAACTGAGCAATCAATAGCCTCAGGCAGGGATTTGGAGGGCGTCAATCGGCCCAAAAATATCACATTCCATTCCCCATTCCCCCTCCCCGGGGAGAGAGACGGGAAAAAGAATGATCTCGGGGAGGATTATGTCTTTCTAGTTTGTTCTACTGTAACGAATTCTGTCACTTGAAAGAGAAATTGATGATAGTTGATAGGTACTTCCTTATAGTTATAGTTATGCTTATTCTCAGGGCACGAGTATGTGTACTCTCTATCTTACTTTGACTAATAAAGTAAACAAAAATAAAAATAAAAATAAAAATCCATCTGCAGGCGCTATTTCCATCACAGACTAACAAACTATTTCTGGCAATGGTTTCTGCAGACCTCGGCTGGGGCTCACCGCTGATTGGTTCCCGAGTACAGACAAACAAGGGTCTTCTGCCAATGAGATCGACGCCTGAATCCAGGGATTGGGTAAGGCTATTTTTGGATCATATCAACATCATCATTTCATTGTACATGTTGGTTTATATTCTGTGCTTCTCCATCAGCATTCATGCCTATGCTGGAATACCATCATATCATAGACATACTGTCTATGGATTCAGTTGAATGATATTAATCATGCTTTTGAAGTGACTTCTATGATATCCTGTACTGACTATGGAGTACTGACACTGACACCGAAAACTGGATGCTACTTCGACTATGAATGCACTAGACAAGGCTTGTGACTATCTCTAGGGATCTTCAATCTTACTGGCCCATATCGAATATCCCCATGTCCTATTCCCCTCAGGCCATGTCCATCAGCCGGATCGTCTGCATCAGAGCCACCAAGTGTACGCCGTTTCTCCTCTCCCCCGACCATTCATTTACCATTCAACGGCCAAAGAACACCTGCTGATTCCAATAATAGCACATCTTGACGCTCTACAGATCCCCCGTTGTGGATCTCAACCTTGAATGTCGTGGACTTGTCCCCGGATCGAAGTCAGAGCGGTTATTCCAGTCACAACTGTGATGATGATGCATGGTCTCTTTCACACGGTGATGTCGTCTATCCTAATATGCCAATGATGTTCTATTCTCGTCTATCTTGGGTCAGACTTAGGTTGTCTTCGTCTCGCAACATCCTTGATGCTCAGACAATTATAGAAACCTGGGGCCATGTGTTGATTTAAACACATTCCCCTGCATTGACGATCTCACTAGGTCCGTCTCTCTCTTCTCATCTTCTGCTGGCTATTGGATGAGACTGTTTGATGTTTACTTTGGTCTGGGATGGCTTCTCCTCTTTACCATCCTGTAATCACTGGACGGGCTGGTTTTGATGCTCTTGTACGATACTGTATGGTACGTGATGCTGTTTTGTACCATGACAGAGTCAAACAGTGCTTTACAGAGCCTATTCGGAGTAGTATTCGGATGCGAATATCGGGGGTATTTCTTCTTTGGTTGATATTGATCCATTCTTGTTGCTGTTGATTGATGTTGATGTTGATCATTTGACGAGTGAGTATACCATTATCCGTCCATTATCTATTGCTATTCTTCATCTAACTATTCTACAGACATCGCTTATTATACTATTATACTATTATCTATTGTCTATATCGATACAAATAACATATTGTAGTGTAGTAGGTCACCTGATTCTATACAATATCATCAGATCACCGCCAAGAAGGCTATTATTAGAAACACCGCCAACCCCTCAAAGAAGTTCCTCCGCCACCGAATTCATCCAGATGCCTGGAAAGTCGTCTGGATATCACCTCATTTCGTGTCAATCCCACCTCCCAATCCCCTCCCCGGATGCAGTCCCTCCTCTGAATCCTCCCGTAACGCTCATCCCGTGATCCACTTCCTGCGTTGCGTTCTGCCTCTCCTTCCACCTTGTTTTCTTCTTCCACAACCCAATTTTATTTTTATCTTTTGCTGCTAAATCACCTGCTCGGCGGCTCTGGACGAACCTGCATATAGTCTAAACTGTCTATCTTGCTTATCCTCGACTTTGTTCCTGAATTAGCACAGCATCCGGCAACCCCCTGACTCCCCCAACCACCCACACACCCACCCCCTTACCGCCGAAGGTATTTCGCGTATCGAACTATCGTCAGAACACAGCCATGATGTCCCAGATCCGGACCCCTCCTACCCCCTTCACCCCGGATAGCGAATTCGCTGCCCTCGAAACGCCCCGAGTGCCTAGCGGGAACATCTCCATCACAGCCCTAGCCCGCTTCGAGTTCGAAGCCGGCAAGGCTAACGATGGCACCAAGATCCTTATGATCGAATGGGAGGATGACGATCTCAGCAGATCACCTTCGGGTTCCTGGCATGTCTCGTGGGAAGGCAAGAAGGCCGTCATCCCCGCCGACGAACAGACAAACGAAAGCACCCGGCGTTTCTACTTCCTGCTTCCTCCCAACGTCACCATCCCCCCCGTCGTGACGCTGTCGTACGAACCTCCCCAGTCGACAACAACAGCTCTTGCTATCCCCAACCGTTCCGACTCGCTACAACTCAACCCCCTCCCCGCCATCTTCCCCCCAGAACTCGGCGCAACGGGGACGTCGGCGGGGAAAAAGGGCGTGTTGCACACGATCTGGGCGAAGAAGCGGCTGCAGGTGCTTGATAAGGAGATCCGCGCGGAATGTCTCAACAACGCCGAGGGAATCGCGTTGCACATGGCTCTGCAGGAGCAGGAATGGATCGAGACGAATTTCGGCGTCGGATCGAGGGCCGCCGAGGTGCAGAATGAGGGTCAGGCTTCGTCTTCGCATGGTTCGGCGTTTTACCCCATGGGTCCTACCACGCCTGTGTCACCTAGTGGTGGAGGGAAACTCGGCGAGAAGCTTAGGGGTCTCAAGTTGCAGACGAGTGAACGGGAATTGTCTGGACAGGAGGGTGAGTCTATCTATCGATTTATCTGGCTCAGCCGTTGAAAAGAAGACAAGTACTAATGAGGTAGCCACCGCAGGTCGTCATCTCCTCTCTCCCCAATCTCCAGACGTCGCCGTCTCGTCCTTCAACTCGTTCCACACCATCCACAATCGCAATGGAAATGGCAGTTCCAATCTCAACCCCAACACCAACCCCAGCCCCGCCCCCGAATCACTCAAGACAGTCGCACACTACCCCCCAGAATCTCTACAGGTTCAACAAAACGCCACAAACAGCGGCTTCACCCCGATGAGCTCAATCGCGCAAACCTCAAACTCCGACTCGGGCGAGGAATTGTTCGCCAAGGCACTCAGCCCTCGTACCCCCGATCTACCCCGGAGTCCGTTCTCGTTTGCGCCGGAGACTTTGTTTTGAATATGTGATATTCTAACCTACCTGTCTATCTTCATTTTTTTGGCTTTTGGATTTCTCTCTTTTTCACCCGATGATTCCCCTGCTGCATTGATTATATACTACTATCTTTTTCTCGACTTGTTTTTTTTGGGCCTTTTATTGATTTGTTTGTTTGTTTGTTTGTTGTAATTTCCATCCCCGCCATGTACATAGAACGAATTGAACGAAAGTAGATACTATATATAGCCATGAAACAATTTTGCTTTTGCTTTTATCCACAATCCTATCGGATCATTTCACCTATAGACCTACATATACGAAGTATAAACCCGTTCATAAATAATAAAACCAAAGAGAATTCGCGCTACTCGGGAGGAGGGCATATCAACATCTCAATCAACACTCATATGCAATCTTATAAACCAGCCATACAGCCACACCCAACCGCTCAGTTCTTCTTCTTCAGGCTTCCCTGCCTCCCCACCTTGACAGAGGAAGACGTAGCCTCGTCAGCGGTAGCGTCAGCAGCATCACCACCATCAGCAGAAGCCTTGGACTCCTCCTCGCCTCCCTTCTTCGAGAAAGACTCAAACTCCTGCGCATCCTTCCGCTCAGCATACCACTGGCCGGCCTGCAAAACAAGCACACCAACCAACACCAACGCGAGAATGGTATTACTAGCGGAGAGGACCTTGAGCGAGTCTTCACGGCCGAGGATCTGATCCTTTTCTTCGGCGGAGGTGACGAGGTCGTCGCCGTACTTGCCTGCGGAGACGAGGCGGAGACCCTTGACGATGTTGGCGATGTAGACGGTCACGCCGCACATGTAGAGGACGAGGGAGGCGCCGTCGAAGAGCATGTTGGATTCGGAGGGTTTGTAGAGCTTCGTGAGGAGGCCTGCGAGGCCGAGGAAGATCACGATGTGGAGGATTCGCGGGATCAACGGCGGCGAGGCGTGCAGGAAGCGGAGGTGTGCCTCGACGTAGTCATAGTGGGCGGGAGGGGTTAGAGCGGTCGACCAGAGGATGGGATAGTCGTAGGGGAAGAGGGAGAAGACGATTCCGAGGAAGAAGCAGACGGCTGTTTATATGCAATTGTCTCATGGTTAGTTTTTTTTTTCTAGGCATCTCGTGGGTGTTCATGCAGATTGGCAGACTTACGGCAGACGATCAGAAAGGTCGCAAAGGACCCGCTCTTGAAGGCCATGATGAAAGGCAGGGAGAAGACACCGATAGAAAGAACCGGAATGTCGTACTGAAGGACAGTACGAAAGATGAGGAGGGTGCGAAGAGAGGAAAAGAGGGAAACGAGAAGGCCAGGTGGTGGTGATGTCGAGTTCCCAACGGTTCGTCTCTGTTGCCTTCTTTCTCTACTAGGGGCGGTGCCAAGCCCAGCACCCAACCTAGGCTATCAGCGTCCCGGCGGCCCTAGCATTTTGCTTCCTATCGCATCCGACATGATCGTAATATTAATATTGAGATAAGATGATATTATGTGATAAGAAGTTGGTTAAGAATCATGTTGGTAGATGCAATTGTCAAGAGATATATGGAACATAAAATGCTGATCCTTCTGCAGTGTGATAGATCCCAACACCGCTCAACGCCATCGTTTCTAATTCTCAACTCGGGCCTCTGCCGAGCGCCTGCTCATGATAAGAATAAACAATAATAGTAATAGTAATAATAATCATCACAGTGATAATGAAAACAATGTAAGATATAGAGACAAAAACAATCGTTCCCATTATAGGGGTGGTATCTTCCGGAATAACCCAACCGTAAATGCAAAAGGTACATCAAATGGCGCCAAGCTGAAAAAAAAGATTCACAAAATGTCAAATAGATCATCCGTCATCGTCAATCGAAGCCCCTTGGCTAATGTTTTCCATCAGCGGTCATCGTTGATAGCGTGGTAGGGACTCGTCCCCATGTGCTGTACCGCCCACTAACTGCTGGTCATCGTCAGTAAAGACTGGCGCACTGGGTCCTTCAACAGCAGCTTCGCTGTGAGATGCCCCAGGGTCTTCAGGAGCACTCGCTTCCATCATCAGCCGTTGTCGCTCCAATTCTTGCTTGTCATCCCCGGGCATTGCAACGGCGTGACTGGGCCCAGCTGCACTTTGGTTTGCGACAATGGTCTGCACTGATTCTGCAGACATCAATGCCTCGGGAATATTATTTTCTGCCGGAGATGGTAGGTGATGGTAACCATTGATGTGATCGTCTTCGGGCAATACGGGTGCTGTCGGCATAGCCATATCTCCGGATGTCGAGGAGCCGACATCAGGGTCATGGTCATCGGGAGGTCGACTGGGCAAGAGCATCTCCTCCGCTCGCCGTAGCCGTGTCTTTTCGTCTGCCGGCTCCTCGGAATGGGGAGTGGAAATCATCTGGCCTAGTGACTGATAGGGTGGTTGATATTCACCAGAATGTTCCGTCCAGTGTGGCTCCTGGGGGAAACCATAATCGCCCTGGCCTGCATATTCCCGGTCGGTGTTCATAGGGCTTTGATCCACCGGCCAGTCGTCCCGCTCTTGTCCATTGTTTAGAAGGGTGGAAGTGGGTTCGGATGGAGTGGCGACGGACGGCGTAGACTCCCCTTGGCCTCGTTGAGAATCGTGGGTTCCAATTACGACTTCAAAGGCCACAGCAATAACTCCCTTTTCGCGCCGGATCCGGTCTGTGTCGAGAATATTGCCCGCCCAATTTGCGGTGATCGAGCTATTCATATCTGCTGGATTAAGGATCTGGCCACTGGGAGAAAAATTGCTCCCCCTGGAAACCATATTGAATCGCGGCAAGAAGCGATCGGGTGATGTAAATTTGCCCCGAAGATCGACGACAACCTCCACATAATATCGGAAGTTTATCATACTACCGGGGGTGCGCGTGATGGTGGGAAACGTGTCTTCAGGGATGCGAATCGAGGTCTTTATATCTGCGTTTAAGGTGGCGGGATCAATAATTAAGGGCGCGAAACTTTGAGATAGATCTTTCCGGAAGACACTGCTGTTTCTGCTAGTGCCCATGGTAAGACCTCCAAGCCCGGTGCGGGATTTTGGATATACATCCTCGTACACGGGCTTTTTACCGTCTGGTGTCACGCCGACGGGGATGGATGGGTGAAGGTCAATGCGACCTTGGCGGTACAAAGTGACGATGATGCCGTGCGCACTGCGCACCTGCTTGCAATGGTTGATGGAAATTTTGATGGGCAAGGTATCGCCCGGAAGCACGCCAGCGCGCAGGAGTTCGGTTTTGGCGGTGATGATTTTGTCGGAGACAGAAGGTGTGATGCTTCGGGATTCGCTATTACGCATACCTGTGCTGGTCGAGGAACTAGGGTCACTGGCGATTTGGAAGCTCTGGCTGCTACTGCTAAGACGACTAGACGAGCTGACGTTGCTGGGAGCCGGACTCAACGGAGGACGCTGATCAGCCGCAGTACCGTTCGATGATGGCTCTAATGAGATCGTGTCCGCTGTTGCATCTGATCCTGTGGATTTTCCTTTCGCCTTGGATTTCGAACGTCTCGATACAGGCTCGAGGCTGACTACTCGAGCCTTGGGGGCCGGGAATGGGGCGATGTCGATGTTCTCCAAAAGATTAATGCGCCTGCGGCATGATAAAGTCGGGTTCATAGTCGTGGGTTTTGTTAAGGTGGATGTAAGCATATAGGAAATGGTCCCTCGTTCGAACTAAATCGAGACATGATCGTTAGCAACCCCCAAATAAATAAATAAAGACAGGAGCGGAAAGATGATGAACCTACGTTGATGCTGCTGGGGAGGTTATACGGGGGAAAGCCCATCTCGAAGCGGAACTTGTAAATGCCCTCTTTGAGACGGCCCTCGCCGCATAGAACCACTTCGTCCTCGAACAAAGTCGCCAATCCATTGCCCAAGTACTCCGCGCCTCGATGCCCACGCCCGGGACCGAGGAATCCCACGTCCGGACCCGCTTCACCCGAAGGCACCGTATTCTTAAACACCTTGACAAAGCCATGTAGGCAGACCACCAAATGTGTAATGCGAACGGGTCGAACAACGGTAAGAACAACGGTACCGGAGATCACATCACCGGGGAAATAGGAGCGCCAGGGGTCGTCAGGCTCGAGGTAGAAATCGGTGATGCTGCGATTTCGCTGGCCGAGTTGGGAGCGGAACTTGGACAGGAGGGACGTGCGATTCCGACCGAGCGGCGAGGACGGTTGAGCGGGGAGGGAATTAACTGACATGACACGCAGCCACTCCTTGCAGAATCCATACAAGATGGAAGGAGGCGTAGGGAGAAGAAGGAGGGGGGGAGGAGGGAGAGGAGACGAGAAGGGAGTGGGATGTTGCTTATGTCTCAATGTTTATCGAAGACTCGAACGATAGATGAACGCCGGCTTGGAAGGGGGAGAATCAGAGCGAGAGGACGAGAGGAGCAGATAGGAGCAAGTCGGTACGACAGCCCGATAGATCAGCTGGGAGAATCTGCCGTCTGATCAATCAATCCGCCGACACGTCCAGACGTCGTGAAATCGGGCGTTGAGTCCAGCCAGGCCCCGATGTTACCGTCGGGCGCAAATACACCAACGGCAACCAAAACGACGATGACCCGAACGACAAGTATTTCCCCCTGTCTTTCGTTCAGACTGGCTTTTGTTTTCCCTCCGACCGTTCGTTTTTATTTTCCAGGGTGTCCAAGAGGAGGGGTTTCGGCGGAGAGGCGAGGGAGTTACGGTGATCGTAGACAACCGGACCGCATCGTTTCTTACGGGTCGGTGGGAGACAAGGGCGAGAAGGTCGCAGAAACACCCCCACCCGAGACGCAATAGTCGAGAAAATGAGGGGACGGAGATGAAGGACGTGTAGGTGACAGGGGAGGGAGAGAAAAGAAAGATTGAATAATTCGACAGGAAGTGGATGGATGGATGGGGGAGGGGGGCGCAGTCGGAAGGGCACGGGGCAGGGTGAAGAAACGGCGCAAGCGATGGAGACGAGCAGCAGTGGGCGATGGATCGAGAAATCGAGCGCGATCAAGACAAGCGGGGGTGGAGAGTCCCAGACAGGCCAGAAGAGAAAGAAGAAGAAAGAAGTGTCGATGGACTGGCGAGCAAGAGACCGAGTAATAGAAGAGAACAGGTTCGCGATAAGCAATGAGGCGGAGTTTCGCGTACCGACAGACTACAAGTCAAGCTTCTCTTGGTTCTCTAGTTTGAGGCTAAAAGGAGCCTCTCCACTTGGTTTGACGTGGAAGAGTAAGCACATACGTAGGCGATGGGGGTTTCCGATGGATCACACATTATTATTTTCTGTCTAGGACGTCGGGTAATAATAATATACTGGTAGCGATGAAGAAGAAGATTAATCGCCGTGATCCCCGTGTCGTGTGTGTGTGTGTCGACCATCGAGGCTGAGGCGATGTGCTGACAGCATCGAGGAATGTCGCTTGGACGATCGCTTTGCGGGGTTTCAGTTTGAATATTATGGAGAAAGCAAATTGGTTCCCTCGTCACTAACGCCGTATCGTGACCGATGCCCAAGAAAGGCACTGGGGGGAGAGCTGAGAGCAAATGGTCCTGAGCTGAAGATCTACATGCCTACTGCCTGTGATAATGCCGGGGATGTCACAGAGTCAATTAAGATTCATATAGTTTGACAAAAAGCAACACATAATAGACCCAATGCAATCAGTCGATCTCGCAGGAAAAAGAAAAAAAGAAGCAATCTCCCAAAAGGGCAAAAAAAGACGAGGGCCGAGCGAGGATCGAACTCGCGACGTTAAGATTTGCAATCTTACGCTCTACCGCTGAGCTATCGGCCCATCTTATAAGCGAAATGTTATTCCTATTGAACCTAGGATCAGGACTATTCTATCATGCCTTGTCCTGACCTAGTCGCACAAGATATTTAGACTTCTGGGAAATCAGAGTTGCCAAATCAAATCTGTGATGCTCGGGCTCGAAAGAATGTCCTGAAGGCCCAATGTAGCAGCTCCCATATCACGCATGACCCAGTTCCTCAGTTCGATCGCACTGATCAAGTCCAGACCATAATCAGTCAGAGGGCTAGAGGCGTTCATCTTATCCATAGGGATCATTTCCAGGGCAGATATCTTGTGCATCAGAGCTTTGCAAACAAGTTGGATTGCCTCTTCAATGCAACGGACTTTTTGCGATGTGTCCCGAATTTTAGTAATTCCTTGATTAGTATCCGTAGTAGAAGTGTCTTCGGTCACTGGGCCTCTTCCCGTGCGATTCAGGTCGAACACCATGAATTAGCCCTATGTTGTGCATTCCAGAGATTCGGGACGCGATAGACAACATTCTCTGTGGCTGCTCTTCTAGATTTGAATGGGCTGAGAGTTATGACACCAAGTAGGGAATATTTGTCGGTAAAGAATCTCAGGGGACTCTTGGGAACGATTGTCACGTATCATAGCACCAGAAATCGAGGTATATGTATATAACATACCCGCCACCGTGTGCTGAGATACGCCTAGATTGACTACACCAAAGTCAACAGCATAAATACAACCATGCCTGCATCTTCATTTCGTACAATGATCTCTGGCCCTGACTTTCTGGGCGACCCTCTGATCCGAACCCAGCATTTTATCGGAGCTACCAAGTGGGAGAAGATCAGTTCTACACTGTTAGAAGGCCACCATCAACTCCGAACTACTCATCACCGATTTGCAGAACCCATTCGGGGAAACAATTCAGAAAGCGTGGTAGCTCCTGTCCAGTTCAAGAGTCATGTTTATGCCAAGTTCAGATATGTCAATATGGATGGGGGATGGAAATGGGGCGGTCTAGAGTGTCGTATCAGATGGAATGATGGTCCAATAAATAAGCTGTTCCAGGCAAAATTGTGCAACATCAACAGTCCAAAGACGTTGAGAATATTCAGACAAATCAACACACGAAACGAATCAAACCATCTCACGCAGTCCCTCTCCCTCAACATATTCCTCGCCATAACACTCCCTCTGTATGGCCGCAATAATCTCCCGGTCTCCACCGGCCAATTTCCCCAGATACCCCTCCAGCACGTAGATATTGTCCGTCCACATCTCCGCCTCCTGCCTTAGCGTATCCAACTCCTCCTTCTTTTCCTCTATCCCCTTCCCCCCTTCAGCCGCAGAAGCAGCCTTCAATTCCACCTGCAACTGTCTCACCTCCTTCTCCAATCCAGTCTTCTGTCGTATCAATTCCTCTCTCTCCTCTTCATCCTCCTCATCTTCCTCCTCCATTTTCTCCCTCTGTGTAGCCAAACTCTTCTCAGCAGCATCAAAGCTAGCCTGAGCCTTCTCAACATCTTTCAACAACTGATCTCGCTGCTGTTCTCGTGCCTTCTTATCATCACTCGCAAAACACCAGTACCAGTTCCCGCTGCCGATCTTCTCCACGCGGAGCTGGTTCTCATCAGTCAGGTTCTGGATGTACTCTTTGACTTGCATTCCGTTGATCGAGGCCACGGAGGGGAGCATTTTCTCGAGGTTTTTGAGCGTGTGGCAGGTTCGTGTGGAGCGGAGGTGTGAGACGATCAGGTCTAGCTTGGCGCTTTTGGAGAGCTTAGGAGGCTGTTTGGGGTGGTTAGCTTGCTTTTTTTGATCTTTTTCATTCCCTGCCGACTCCATTGTGGGGTGGTTTTGGTTGGTGACGTACCATGGTGTTTGGTGATGGGTACCTGACTTGACAGACTATATAGAGTCGAGTAAATCTTGTATCTTAGGTTATTGGATACCAGTAAGCAATAAATAGATGATACTCGATGGTAAAGATGTAAGTGATGATGGTTCCTTGGTGGGGATTGAAGGTAGTTGTCAACAGGTGACAGAAGACCTACCTTAGGTACTTAGGTACGACGGGACGGACGTAGACACGCCCAAATAGGAAATGGTCCACTTCACCTGACCTAAGCTATCAGCCATCGATGGGAGAAAGTAGCTTCAAACACTCATCTTTCTGTGATGCCAGTTTTACTGATTGGGAAAAGATATATGCAATTGTTCAACTTGAATAATCAATATTACTTAAACAGCAAGCACACGACTCCAGATACCAGCCTCGCTTAGACCTTTACTTCACTAATAATACCTCCATCCTTCTTTGTCTCGCTAGTTGGGTGTGTATCCTCAATGTGCAGCGTGTTGACCAGATCGCGGCCTTTCTCAGTCCCGCCAGCTCCTCCAACCATTGCTGCATCACCATCAAAGTGACGAGCGATTTCTTCTAGGGGCGTATTCCGTGTTTCAATGTAGAAGAACCAAACCACAATCAGTTCGAAGCCCAGCCAGACGCAGTAGAAGATATAATACTTCCAGTGGATGTGGTCTAGGGCGATAGGGTTGATGTATTGATTAAAGAAGACTACTCAGACGTTAGTATGTACTTCAAGAGAAGGGGGCGATGAAGTACGTACGTGCTGCATCGATGCAGAGCCACACAACCGTCATGCCCTTGGCACGGATACTGTAAGGAAGAATTTCCACAGTATATCCGACCAGCAGACCAGACCATGCCATGTTGTAGAACATGTAATAAATATAGATCATGGCGACCACAGCCTGAGCTGCAGCATGCTCCTTGCTAATATCATACCGAGCCGAACAGATCGTCCAGACAATGAAAGCCCCCAGCATGCCTGCCGTGGAGAAGAGAAAGAGCCGACGACGACCGACCTTGTCCACCACAAAGCACATACCCAATGCCACGATGAAGTTGCTAATCTGAAGGAAGCCATTGATGAGATTCTGGACAACCGAGCTCGTGTAGCCAATATCTTCAAGGATTGTGTGGATGTAATATGAAACTAGGCCGTTGCCAGACCACTGGGAAAACAAACCCGCACTGATCAAGATGATCAAACGATGTCGGTTTCCTTTTGTCCGGATCAGTTCAATCCAGCTATTACTTTCGAATTCCTGTTCCAACTTGATTGTCTCTTTAATCTCGCGCATCTCCAGCTGCAAAACCTCGTCCTCCTGGTCACCGTTTGCGTGGCAATCGGCCATGACTTTCAGCGCCTGCTCATGCTTGCCTTTGGAGATAAGAAATCGAGGCGACTCGGGAACAAACCAAATGAAAATCATTTGAAGCACAGATGGTAGAGCTTGAACGACTGTCGGGGCTCTCCATGACCAGTCACTCTGAATGTTGTTGGTACCGAAAGTAAGCCAAGCTGCGACGATGCTGCCGAAATACCACGTAGCTATCTCCAGTCAGTCATCCAAGCTTTCTATCACACTGTAATTGGCATACTATTATAGATAGTCGTGAATATCGCGCGGTGTTGAGTGTGAACCAGTTCGGTGACGAGCAAAGGCGAGGCGCCATGCGCGATGGCGACTCCGAATCCGATCAAGAATCGGGCTGCCAGAAACATCCCAAAGTTGGCGCTGATGCTCTGGAGAATTACTCCCAGGATCCTTGAGTCCGTTAGCATAATTCTCCCGGAAGTCCCATAATAGATGTTCTCTTACATTATCGAGCAACCGATCAAGATGCTCATACGACGTCCCAACATATCAGCCGCATAAGGCACTACAGGTAAAGCCGCCAGGGACCCGAGAGACATGATAGCACTGAGTATTCCCAAGAGCGACCCGCGGGGATGGTTAAAGTATTCCTGCCAGTAATCCAAGGTCTGTAGCCCATTCATCATCGATCCATCGTATCCGTTTGTAGCCTATCCTCAGATTACATTGTTAGATATATTTCAAAGGCAAAGAATATAGAGTTTACGGCGTACCGATGTCAATACCACGAACATCAAGCAGATATAGGTCTTCCTCATTCCTGGATTCTTCCACCATGTCACTCTCGGGAAGTGCTGCCCCGCCAGCTCAAAGGTTTTGCTCGAACTCATGGTGAATTTTTGAACGATGCCGTGTCTTTTCTCGTAGGTTTATTCAACAATGTCGTTCACAGCTGTTCAATCAGTCTGATACTTGCAGCTCCACATCATGCAGGCAAATAGAGCCGCTGTTGGTGGGAGGAGATATCTTTAAAACACTTCGTCCAGGCCCTGGTTTTTATCCGGATAATCTTCCACGAAACCTGACCAGAGAATCTTATCATTTAATGCATGATACCCTTGAGCTTGTGCGGCTAAACAGGGACCGGCAAAGATAGCGCAGTTCACACATTTTTCTATCAAGATGGATGATTATTTTGGGAGGATTCGACTTGGAGCCACAATTAAGCCTAGATACCCATACTGTGGCTCTTTTTATTCCACGAACAGCTAGTTGCCAAGGACGCCTCACTCACGAGAGTGATGGGTATAATCGTGTTCAGGCTAATTGATTGCTGGTAAGCTCCGATGGTCAAAATAAGAGAGCCGTGAAACCAACGAAAATCCGGGGTTAAAAATTGCAGGGATCGTTTACTGGGAGGTCTAGTCCCTCTCCGCCCGTTCCAACAGAAGTTGCGAGTATTCTGGCCATGGCCAAGGCCCTAATTTGCGCCTCTTTAAACAAATGTCGGATTACGACTAGGATGTGACAACAGTATATTGGTCGGGAATAAGGGTGTGCCAAGTCAGTGAGATGACCACGCGGACTGATGGAAGCTCAAGTTTCCAAGTCAAATGAAGTGTCGGTTGGAAGAATTGAGGGAAATCCTGAACCATTTCTCCTACTGGGCCGGTTAAAATGATTTTCTCGTTCCAATCCATGTAGACAGGCGTTATGCCGACATTAATCTGGCATGTGCTGTCTGCTATAAGGCTGCATGGACAGGATACACTGCCAGTAATTCCAGGGAAGCGTCTTGATCAAATAGGGTCATTCATTAGATAGTCGAATAATTTGATAACATAATAGTAGACGACAGAATCCAAGGCTATATTGGGAAACCACTCAATCAAGTTTATCGTAAAGAGTCGTCGGAATCATGGTTGAAATCCTTTAGGATACCCATCCAGCAAGAGGAGCTTGTGCTATGAACACGATATTCACGATCTCTCGTCTGGCTCCGTGTCCATGTCAGTAGCAGAAGCCTTGCGGGTCAGCTTGCGCTTTTTAGACCGCTTCTTCTTCTTCACCACACTGTCCAAATCATCTCCTGAGCTGGCCATAATAGCACTCTGAGCCGTGTTGGCCCTTTTACGACCCATGCGCATTCCTGTCCTCTGTGTCGGTTGAATCTCGTCATCTGAAATATCCTCTCCTTCAACGAGAACCAAGTCTCCAGTTTCACCCAGAGACTCCTTTGCCATCTCCTCTATCAGTATACCCATCGCAATCAATGCCGTTTCGTCCATGCTTTGATAATCATCCTGGCCCCCATCAATTGTTGCATGGTTGTAATAATCGGCCGAGTAAGCGTGAATCGCCTCCAACAGATCGGAGCTGGGGAGCGGGCGAGCGGGTGGAAGAGATTCGTGCGCGAAGTAAAAGTCGTTCTCCTCGAAGCGAGTCGGGGCATTTTGCCGACGAAACAGAACTTCTTCGGGACGAACAGCGCGGGCACTCGAGGACGCCGTATCTCGGTATTTCGAAGTGTAAGAGGCAGACGAGAGAAATCCATGAGCATTGACACGACCTATCATCATCAGTATTCGAGTCCAGAGAAACAAATCTTGGGCCACCAACCAGCTACGGCATCGTAGACATTGGCCTGTCGCTTCTGGCGTCTTATCGAGTTCTCATCCTCGACCTCATCTTGCTCGGACGGAGGTTGAACAAAGGAATTCTGGCTCAGTGCAAGGGATTTGCCGTAGGACATAGTCCTGGTATGACTGGGTTCACCCGCACGAGAGCATTAGGAAGCTCTCCGGCCACCCATTGACAGATATATTCAGTCAAGCTGGATGTTGTTGCTATCTTTTTCTGTGACTCGTCGACTGCAAAAAAAGTTGGATGACCCGGCCGAACCTTTCTCCGCCCCGCATCTGTCGATGATGCATTGGCGATCACTTCGAAGTCGCAACTTGCGCACCTCAACATCACAATTCACAAGGATCGTCAAGGTGACGCATGTTTATGGGTGGAGAATATTTGAATCCCTGATGAATGAATTCGTATCTTTTAAACAGGGCCCTCGGGTCCATCAGTCCGTCTACCTTCCATGTCGCCCAAACTACTCGGCTGGTACAACACCTTGAGCCAGCTCCTGGCATCCGATTCTCAAGTCGTAAAAAGGTCCACTCAACTGAAAGCCAACCACAAAATACATCGGAGGTTTTGGATGATGGTCATGCTCCTGACGACCAAATAATTGCCCATCCAGCGGGTGCTAACGTACTCGCAATTGATCAATATGATGGACGATTGTAAGCTCCTAGCTTTGAATCGTCATGGTCGCAACTAACACCCGACAGCATGGTTTCTGGTGGCGCCGATTCGTCTATTCGTCTTTGGGATTTGGAGACCAGAGGAGCTGAATTAAATCACATTCACGAACCCCGTGCATCTGTCATAAGAGCCTCACATGAGGACGCCCATACTCATGCCATTACCTCTGTCTCGATCTATCCCTTTGACCCAAGTCCGTCCACCATCTTGACAACGTCGCATGATGGCACGCTCAAGCTATCGGCCTTGGAACCAGATATAACACCCGTTCATACATTTAGGCTCGATTGCACACCGTACTCGCATTCGTTTTCTTCCCATCCTGGGTCAACCCTACTGATCGCAGTAGGTACGTCAGAGAAATCGGTTCGATTGCTAGACTTACGATCCGGTCTGTCTACACATGGTCTTCCAGGACATACCTCCTCGGTGCTTTCAGTATCATGGGCCCCACATCAGTCTCATATTCTGGCTTCCGCCTCTGCAGATAATCGGGTGATTCTTTTTGATGTCCGTCGAGGCGGTCACAATTCCGCCATCGCTACACTGGATATGGATGATGCTGTGGGATTGGTCCCTTCAGGTTCCGCTCCGGAATTGTACCAGAGCCGTCCGGCATTCTCTCGCCAAGCGCGAGCACACAATGGCGCAGTGACAGGCGTGCGATGGACCTCCAATGGCACACACTTGGTAACCGCTGGTCAAGACGCGCGGCTTCGGGTATGGGATGCATCCACGGGCGCAAATACTCTGGTACACTTTGGTCCACGAGTACGGAACAGTGTATCGTCGCACCTTGCAGAACGGGCGCCACTGATCGTGCCTCGGGGCGCAATGATACCTGGTCATGAGACACTCCTGTGGCCTAATTTCAACGAGAGAGATGACCGCGGGGAGATTTTCATGTTTGAGCTTCGCGAGGGAACCTTTGTCAAACGTCTCAGGGCACCTGGTCTCTTAATTGGGCGACAAGAATTCCGTGGACGATCCAGTGCACTGACTGCTGCGCGCATAAATGCTTTGGCCTGGCGCGGTAACGGCGCAGCCGGGGAAGGCATGGAGATGTTTTCTGCCCATGGCGATGGAACCATCCGCTCCTGGGTATCTCGAGAACCAGAAGGCGAACCCGATGAGGCAGAAGAAGCCGAACAGGCCGATCGGAAACGCAAACGAGATGCTTTAGATGAGATCTACCAAGGTTTCATGGGAGCACGATGAAATACAATTTAACCAGACCTCTTGCTTAGATTTTAGTCGACATCAAGAACAATAAATTTATTATACAATTGGAAAAGAAAACAATCTTATACCCAATCACTCATTCCTTGTCTCATGCTGCCCAATATACTCCCCCGAATCGCCATCCTCCTTCGCATACCGATCAAACGCACTCCGATTCAATTCCGCATGCTTAAAATCCCTCAAACTCCCCTTCGAGCCGGGATTATTCGCCCCAATCTGCGTCCTCTTCGACTCACTCTCCGCCGGTATCGAGTTTCCCGTTCCCGAGAGAACCTCGCCCGTAGCACCCATATCCCTAGTGCTCCGGGGCAAGTCTGTAGCGTTATCCGCGGCAAAGGCAGAAGTGGGCTCCGCGAGGCCCTGATTGTCGAACTGGGGGTCTTCGCTCTTTTGGTCCGGGCGCGGGACGGAGGGGATGGTTCTTTGGATACCGGCGTCGTTGGGCATGGTAGTGCCCGTGGCCATTTCGGAGAGGGTGCCGCCTTGGTGAGGGTCGATAGGCATTTTGATAGCTTGTTTGTGAGGATATGGGGGTAGATGATTGAGTGTTTGTAGAATAATTTCAGTAATCTGAATCTACAAACCTCGAGAACAGAAAAGAAGACATCTTATATACATAATTTAACAAGAATACATGGTTCACGAGCTGATGTCACGGCTCACAGTGCTGTGATGAGATAATGATATCAGGCGACGGAAACCTGGTTGGCGATGTCTGGAAAACAACAACACAATTCAAAAACTTGACCTGTAACAAAGGGAAACCATACAGTAGAACTTGATTTTATATGGAGCAATAGCTTTATGACACAATGGACTGGCTATCTTGGAGCTTTTTTGACAAGGTTTGGTCAAGGGGTGATTTCATGATGGCGATAGTGGACCCGGTTGTACGAAATCCGTGTTGCCACAGGACAGTTGCATTAGTGTTTAATTTGACGACCTCGGGCTGATGTAGGCAGACGGTAACAAAAAATTAATCAGAACGATCGCAGGGGATTGTAGTAGAAACTATTCAGACCGTGAACAGCGTGGGATCCAAAAGCTCAATTGCTAGAGGTAGTGTACGTCTAAAGTGAATCATCTACGAGTGAAATTGTTCTAGAATGCAAAAATTATAATTTCATAAGAGTACATGGCATTAAAGAGGCCCTTCCCTCCAAACGAGTGACTAGAAAACATGGATCACATAACGAAGGTATTGGTGATATGATAAAATGAATGACAGAAAGGCAGACTTGGAAGTAACATTACATCCTTACAGAGCAGCAGCAACAGCGACCAAACCGCAGAGGACAGAGACAATACCAGCTCCGGCAGTCAAGCGGGAAGCACCACCAGTGAAGGCAATGCCGTGGGAAGTCGAGTTCTTTGCGGAGTTGGGGGAGAAGTGCTTAGGCGATGCACCGCTGGGAAGTGCGTTGGGCGAGGGAGTGCTGTAAGGTGATTCTGAAGCGTAGATCTTGACAGAGCTAGCGGCAGAGGAGTATGGAACGTGCACAGGGATGACGGCGTAGGTAGATGCGTGCTTGACGGTCACGCTCGAGGTCAAGGGACCATGGGAGACGGACGCTGAGGGAGTGGTGGCATGCAGCTGGGGCTGGTGATGGATGACGGCGCTGGGTTCAGCCTGAGCGCTGCCGTGGAGGTGCTTCGATGTCGTGGGCGACGACGATGACTGAGCGCTGTGGTAGAGGGATGGCTGTGGGCTTGCGTAGGCCGACTGGGGCTGGTGATACAGCGCTGACGACGATGCAGCTTGTTGCGGGTCGTGGAACTTGCCAGTGGCAGTATGCTTGCCGGTGGTAGTAGGCTTGCCGGTGGTAGTAGGCTTGCTGGTGGCAGTAGGCTTGCTGGTGGTGGTAGCCTTGTCGGTCTGGAATTTGGTCTGGGTCACGGTGTGGACAATGTGCTTGACCTTTGTGGAACAGGCTTCACCATCCTCCTGGTCCTCATTGCTCATGACAGCAGGCGGGTGCTGGACAGTAGAGTGCTCCGACTCAGGGGCATGCTCGGGTTCGTGGTGGTTCTTGGGCTTGGGCTCATATTGATCAGGCTTAGTCTCGTAGTGGTCAGGCTTGGGCTTTCCTTCGGGGTGAGGCGGAGGGACCACGTCATAGTGGGGGACTGTTGCTTTGACAGAGTGGTCATCGTTGTGCTTGCTCTTCACATCCGAATCGTACTCATTTTCATAAGATTGAGCATAGACGTTGCCAGGTTCATCACCAGAGGGGCCGCCAATAACGTCCGAATCGCCGCCAGGCTGACGCAGGGCACGCTTGGGACCAGGTCCGCCAGGGAAACCGCCGTGAGGGCCGGGGCCACCCCAGTGAGGGTGGTGAGGCTTAGGGTGGGGGTGGTCCCAGTGCTCTTTCACATCCACGGAGTGGTCGTCCTTGTACCAATCCTTGACACTGGAGGAGTAGTCACCCTTGATCGGGATAGCAGCGACATTGCCCTCATCATCACCGGATGGTCCACCGATCACGGTAGTGTCATGGGGCTTCTCCTTCTCGGGGAAGCCACGGGCATGGTAAGGCTTCTTTGAATCAGGGTGTGGCTTCTTGGGACCGGGGTGGGGTCCTTTGGGTCCAGGGTGTCCGTGAGGTGGAGGAGGTCCGGGGTGGAAAGCGGGGTGAGGCCACCACGGCTCGTGCTCGTGCTCGATATCAACGGAGTGATCATCCTTGTACGAGTCCTTGACATCGGAAGAGTATTCACCCTTAATAGGGATGGCAGCAACATTGCCCTCGTCATCGCCAGACGGTCCGTCAATGAGAGTAGCATCGGGGTGCTCGTGCTTCTCGGGGACGCCACGGGCATAGTGCGGCTTCTTGCCATCAGGATGAGGGCCCTTGGGTCCAGGGTGGCCGTGAGGCTTAGGTCCGTGGGGTGGTCCAGGCCAGAATTCTGGGTGAGGCCACCAGGGCTCATGTTCGTGCTTGACGTCTACAGAGTGGTCATCCTTGTACCAATCCTTCACGCTGGACGAGTAATCACCCTCGATGGGAATAGCAGCGGCGTTTCCACCATCGTCGCCGGAAGGACCACCGATGATGGTGTCCTCGTGAGGCGGAGGCCCACCGCGAGCCCAGTGGTGGTGCGGTGCGTGAGGGTGAGGCCACCATGGCTCGTGCTCATGCTTCACATCGACAGAGTGATCATCCTTATACCAGTCCTTGACGCTGCTGTCGTAGCTAGCGGTAATCGGGATGGCAGCAACATTTCCACCATCGTCACCGGATGGGCCTCCAATGACGGTATCCTCGTGAGGGGGGCCACCGCGAGCCCAGTGATGCTTAGACGGTGGGCCAGGGTGAGGACCTTTGCCTTTGGGGCCGGGATGAGGTCCCTTGGGTCCGGGGTGGAAGGGAGGACGAGCCCAAGGCTCATATTCGTGCTTGACATCGACGGAGTGGTCGTCTTTGTACCAGTCTTTCACATCACTGGAGTAGCTGTCGGTGATTGGGATTGCCGCAGTGTTACCACCGTCATCTCCAGAGGGACCACCGATAATGGTGTCCCCGTGGGGCGGCTTGGGCTCACCACGAGACCAATGGTGGTGAGGCGGTCCAGGGTGGAAAGGAGGACGAGGCCAAGGCTCGTGCTCATGCTTGATGTCGACATGGTGGTCGTCCTTGTACGAATCCTTCACGCTTGAGGAGTAGCTGTTCTCAATGGGAATGGCGGCAGCTTGACCGTGGTCATCGCCAGATGGGCCACCGATCACCTCACTGTGGCCTGGCTTCTTAGGACCAGAAGGACCACCGATCAGAGTGGTATCTTCGTGGGCAGGAACGCCACGAGCATGATGGGGGAATCCGCCGTGCGGTCCAGGTCCACCGTAGCCGTGGCCAGGGTGGACACCATGCGGAGGACCGGGGTGAGGGTGATGCGGAGGAGGCGGCGGGGGAAACTTGTTCTCGATGTGGACATCGTGGTTGTCCTTGTTCCATTCCTGGACGGTGCTCGAGTACGAGTCGTGGATAGGGTAAGCGACTCCATCAGGGCCATCGTTGCCAGTCGGGCCTCCGATGACCTGGGCCTTCGCAACGGCCGCCAGAACCGCGATGGGGATACCTCCGTGCAAACCCTTCATCTTGCTGGTTCGGGATTGATTATGATAGAAAATGCAACTAAGACAGATTAAAGAGCGGCTTGATTCAAGAGCGCGAACAGGGAAGGGCAAAAAGAGAATGGAGACAAAAAGAAAGACAGCGGTTCCCAATACCGGTGATGCTTGATGGATGGAATCAAAACTCAGATCGGCCGGACATTGACAAACCTTTTATCGCCATCAGGAACTCGCTAGAGACTCTCCCATTGGGATTGGAATGCCAGGAGACCATTGTCCAGCGAAACAAACAAAGACCAGCCAGGAGACTGTTTCCACCGAGAGAATGCCCTGAGGAATGGGTGAAATAACGACATGGAGACCAGAATCAAGGTCCACGGTAGGATGGAACCAGCACGGCCCTCGCGATGGGATCTCGCAACATTCCATGGTGTCCTAGCAAGGTATAGATCCCAGGGATCGGTATGGAGCACGTTCAGCGACGGCGAGGAGAATCCCTTGGATGGACCACCACTACGCCCCTACAAAGGGGATCAACATGCTGAACCGGTATTGATGAATTTAAAATCCGTTGACAAGTTGCCATTGGCATCGCATCGCCCATTGAACGAGGTGGAATTGCCTGAAGTCGTCATGTGAAGGAGGCAGAACTTGTTTCCAGTGAGGCCATCTCTGGTGACGGTGAGTGCGACAGCGACAGCAACACCAAGCACGACACATAGAGCAGAATTACAAAATTGACAGGCATGTGTAGCAGTGAACAGAACTTGCATTGCACCTGTAGTTGCTAGACAGCGACAGCCTTAATCCAAAATACAGAATACGAGGTAAACAAGACATAGCTTGGTTCAATTCAACATTCATTCAATTCATCATTCGAATCGTTTTGAATCAATCATACGAAAATCTGCAGTTGCAGGCATCCACACACAAACCACGAGTCACCGCCTCGCAGCCCATGCTGGATTTAAAATTGGAGATGTATCCCGTCATCGACATTCCCCCCTCATCGCCCTCACTGAAGAGGACCCAACGAGAGGCAAACTTCCTATCAAGGAATGCATTCTTCTCCAGAGCCGGACGATCCCCGGAGGGATCGAAGGCAACACATCACCGTGGGATAAAAAACTGGGTGACGGTCGTGGCAGGCTCTGTTTACTTTTGATCTGGAGAAGAAAAGAAAAAATAAGTCAAAGATCGGCGAGCGAGAAGGGTTTTTATAGCAGTGTCACGGGTTGTGCGTCACGTGGGAGGGGGCCGATGTTGTTCCGTAGCCAGGCAGTCAGGCAGGAAGAGAGCACAATAGAACAGAGTAGAATGTCCACAGTCGATATAATCGATATAGACGTCTGTAAATTCATCTGATAGTAATTCCAATTTATGTATTTTATCGAAAATAAAACATGCCATGTTAGAGCCATGTTAGACAGTGCAATACTTGTTGGTGTACAGGGTCCTGCACGCACGAAACCGATATCAAAGTCAATATATATTTCTTCTCCGAACATGCTTGCTACATCACAACAATACCACCCAGCCAGTTCTCTTAATAGCAACCATTCAAATCAATAATTAGCACAAAAGATATATATTTTCAATCACTGCTTCCAATTATACAGCCATATCAAATACTCTGACAAATATCACTACTCTTGGATGCGACTGCGACTCTATTGACATGGATGTCTATAAACCCCACCATCTAACAAACTCCTTAACCAAAGACCGAAACAACCAACGAATAATAAAAACATCATACACATCATACAACATAAACATAAACATAAAGCACACATCAATCACCACTCCCAACTCCCCGGCATCCGTCTCTCCTTCTCCTCTTCCTCCTCCCCCTTATCCATCTTGTTATCCGCATTCGCATTCGCATCCTTATCCTTATCCTTATCCTCCACTGCCCCATCCCCCCACCGCTCCCTCCAACACGCCAATTCTTCCTTCCACAAATCGTTCACGCAGGGATCGCATGAACTCCCACAGCAATCGCCCAGCGCAGGCGGCGGGGGCGGATCATTGTATGCTCGATCTGCGGCCCGGAGGAGCTGCTTGGTGCGCGTGGTGGTGAGGCGTTTTGCGTTTTTGATGCGCGGCACTTGGGCGGGTTCGTAGAGGGGTGTTGGGATGCTCATGGTTGTGCTTATGGAGGAGGGCTCATCGATGAGGCAATTGGATTGGATTGAGTCTGTTTTTGATTAGTAGCATCTTGGAAATGGATATTCTGCTGGTTTATTACTTCATGGCTTGTTCTTTTGCTTCTCCGGTTCTGTCCGGCATATCGTAGAGCCACGGAGGATCGGGAACAACAAAATCCCGCTTCGGATGTCAGTCTGCAGCTTCAGACTCAACTCAACTCAGCAGTTAGCTCAGTGCCGATGATGAGAATGCAGGCTAACATGACATTCCTATCACTACCAGACAATAGGTACAGCCGTGGAAAAATATTTTCAATCCTAAGCTAATATTATATATTACAGGAACCCCTGATGAACCCAAAACGAGTAGAGGGTCTTCGCTTCGAAATGATAACGCTGATCGACACGCTAGAATAAACAGAAAGCATGCCAGACAAGCACATACAGAGACCTGGATCACAAGTCGGTCTCAATGGGAATAGATAATGCGCCCGGTGGAGAGGTCATATACATCGGCGGGCGAAGCGTCTGCTGTCCACGCTTTCTGATTTCTGTACACGAAAGCTCCTGGCTGGAATGTACTGTTTTTTCGATTTCAGACATTGATGGATTTCCATGGGTGCGACGAGGAATAATATGCGGGACCTCCAAGGTCTCGGTCGCAATTGTCTGGGTCATAACGAAGAGAGCTCTGATCAGATGAGTCGTCCCGCGACAAGGTCTTCACAGGCTCGTCGAACGTATAGGAGAGATATAGAGAGATACAAGGTGAGGAAAGACTCGGACTGTTGAAAAGACGGTCAGCATGGATGGATTTGATATTGCGCATTGCCCTTCACCCACCTATTTATTCATCGACGATTTTTGATACCGCGATTTCCACACTCCCCCGCCCACTGCAGCAGTAATCCCAAGCGCAATGGCGATCATGGTTCCGACAATGAGGACGGCAATGACCAGCTTGACCGCCAGGCGTTGTTTCTTGTTCAATGATCGCAGACAGCCTCCTTTCTTCTTCTTTTCCGCCCACAACTTGGATTGCCGCTTTTTACCAATGTCAACCGAGGGATCATGCGACGGGATCTGACCGCTCTCCGGGTCGTTCAAGCTGTAACCATCGCGATTCGAATGCTTTGCCTCGACGGTTAGTTGTTGAACGGAGACGTTGGATGTGGCATGTCGGTAAAAGGGAGAGTATGGTTTCGCGCCCACCGAAGGGTCGTATTCTTGATTCGAAGACATCTGGGTCAGAGCCGGCGATGGCAAGGAAGGCTCCAGATCGCTCCTCGAGGACGCCGGGCGCTTTTCATCTCCACTCAACAAAGCCGTTGTTGGCTGGGTGCCACCTATCGTAAGTCCGGCAGTCATCTCGTGGTCTGCTTCTGGGCGCGTTTGTAAACCGAAAGCCATGAAGGTATATGGATGCTAGGATAATGTGGTTGTTTAAAAGCGGCCAGTGAGACCTTGAGGCTGTACACACACAAGGCAGACCGTAAATAAGGCGATAAGATAAAAAATGGCTGAAAATTGAGCCAAACCAGCGGTCGAAATAAGGATGTTTTGTTTTTTTTTTTTTTTCTCTCTTCTCCTTGTCAGAAGCAGAAAGCGTCAAGTCACTTCTTTCAATTCGTCTGCCTTGTCTCCGCTGTCTCTTTCTCTCTCTCTTTTTTTCTTTCTTTATTATTATTATTATTTTCTGCTCTCCCCACAGTCTCCTGGGAAAGGGGGTGTTTTGGTGGCGGCTTCCCCCCCAAAGGCGCTTTGGGCCTTTTGTTTGACCCGCCGAGCTCAGACCAGGAAAGATACGCAGACGAAGGAGCAGAAAAGAAGGAGAGACACACAAAAAAGAAGTCGTTCAATAATCCCAAAGTCTCAACGGCGACTATCCAGCGACGGATCTTCGATGGTGAGGAATTCAAGCCGTCAGGAGGTGAGACTTTGTCGCTCTGTGCATTGGAAACTGCATTCCGAGTCAAAATGAAATAATAAAGCTATTCTGTTCCCCTCTTTTTATTTTAAAATAATCAAATCCATCTGCATCAGAGACAAACCGTCCATCCCACCCCTTTTTTGTTTTCAGACAATAGTCGTTCAGATTGATTGTCAATTATTACCCTGGTGACAAGAGATCGGAATCCGTCCCACACTCTCTGTCCGGATACATACATGGCGCGTGGCGCATGGCGCATGGCGCATGGCTTCTCAGACATTTTTCATTCTCGTCCGGTTTCTCTGATTTCTCCTTGATCGAAACCATCTACTATCTCCTCTAGACCAAGGTTGAGATTACTAGTAGATTAGTTTAAGCTGTGCATGAATCCGTTGGTAGTAGCGTGAAGCTGGATTCTTAGTGCCTTCTAGTATCTGGATGATTCGTGGCGGATGGACAGTCGATCGTCCGAGTTCATTATCAGGAGTTGATGAATACGTACTCTCTTTTTTTTTTTTTTTTTTTTTCTTTCGTTCTTTATTTAAATGTACGGGCAATTTAGCTGATAACAATTGATCCATCAACACATGGTGTCCTTGTCTACATATGACAGGTCCATGGCGATCTCGGTGCTAAGGGGAATATAGCCTATGCTCCGTGTTCCAGGTAAATTGCCCGTTCTGCATGCGTATTTTCCAAAGAGTCTGAAGATACCACATCATTATTATACCATATCTCGAATTTATATTTATCTTATTAGCAATGGCTATCATTCTGGAAGATTTCAGACTAATACTGCGAAGAAAACCGTTGAACCAGACTCACACTGTCCTGCACTATGCACGGAGCCGATGAAACTGTCTAACCATCCATCCACCTGTTCTACCTGACAAGCTTAGTTCAAAAACACCGTGTAGCACAGACTGTCGTACAGGTCGCACCCGTACACTGAAACCGCTCCTCAACATCAAGTGACCGCTGCAAGGGATATACCAACGGTTTCTTATCTGGGGGTCTAGAAGCACGCTGCATATAGAACACTGTAGGGTTCTAGTGAGGGGTAATTGTGGCGTTGTATGTACTGTACTCTGTACTCTGTATGGTGCTACTTGGCTGGGTGTTTGGTGTTACTGTAGTTGTGTAAGCATATTGATCAAGCATGCAAGCACATCATGCCTAGATGGTTATATTTAGCCAATACACTGAGCACTCACCGTCAAATCAAGCTAAAGTCAGCATCAGAAACCTCCCATCAGACATAAAAACCCCATCCACAGCTATATCAGTCGTATTCGTATAACTCGCCGCACCCAAATAAACATACATACGCCCCACCAAGCTCAACTCCTGCACCTCCACAAGATGCAAAAACCCACCATAGTCCATACTATCTCAGCCCGACTCCCAATCCGGCTGCTGTGGCACCAACCACTCAGTGTGTTCGGCTGTATTGACCAAACCCGGCCATAAATACGCCGTTGACGCGGATGTCCATTCCAGCGCGAGGGTATGGGTTGGGATGGGTCATGCTGCGCACGCCGGCTCTGGATGCGCCATAAGGGGTGGATGGGGACGCGCTGGGCCTGTGTGGGTTCAGCTTGGTTCGGTCCGTGGCCGGCCCCTCACCCCCCTCTTTCTCCTTGATAGCATTCCAGTGGGTGGATGGGAGGTATCTGTCCGACGGGGTGGACTGGACTGGACCCAGACTCGTCATGTTGGGATAGTAGGAGGCTAGAAGATGATTGCGCCTTTGAGCCCGGGTTTGATAAATGCCCGAGCGGCTTGACTGGTCGTGTAGACGCCCTGGAGAGCTAGTAGCGCTACTACCTAGCACTTCCCTCACGTGCAAATAGATAGATAGACGCACATCAACGGAGAATAACGCTCATCTCCTGCGTAAACTCTACCGCCGATGTATCACGTATGGTTCGTTGCGCCCCGCATTCACGACCATCCCATGAATCGCGCCAGCCTCTTGGACGATCTGGTCCACCGCAGCGGCAATGCTCGATTCCTGCGCGACATTGGCCGTGAGGACAAAGAGTTGGTTGGGGGTAACGATCAGAGAGGGCACGCAAGCACGCCGCCTGCTTCGTTAATAGCGATGGAGTACCTAGACTCTCGATGCGCGCGCGCCGTTGACGAGACAGCATTCCGCGATTCTTAAACCGATGCCTCGGTTGGCGCTGGTGATGGTGACTCGGAGAATAACGCACTGGCGATCACTTTGCAATCGAGCGATACTCGCGTTCGATGAGTCTGTGCTGATGACATGATGAGTGACTTTGGATTGAATGACCGGATATAAAGGCAAGACCGAAGTACCGTTACCATATCTCCCTTGTACTAACCTGATAAGATGATCACGAATACTCCATAGTCCAGCCTGTATTCAATCAATCAAGTTGCACTCTAACCAAGTTGCTCGTCTCGGTGACTGACCATACTCGTCTCGAGGCTATAGAGAAAACAATCACATGACAGTAAACAAAACAAACAAACCAAACATCAACTCTAAACAGACGTCGACATGTGTGTATGACTGCAAACATCCATGTGGATTATTGCAGACGTAATCTCTTATCGAGATTAGAAATCAGGCTGGGCGATTCCAAATCCCACTCCTCGTGGGAAAGGATACAAGCGCCAGACAACAGGACTGGTCATAATTTCAGAAGAGCATGTCTGTTGTCTGCGAGGAATGAACTCAAAGGTACCAGAAAGCCGATCGTATCGTTTATATTTGGCTTGCTGAGTAGAGTGGCTGGCGTCGGTTGATATACCTGCAGCGCTCTGGACCGTGAGAAAAAGTACGAGTACAGGGATCTAGTCAAGACCGAAAGATAATCGTATACGAGATAAAAAGGACATTAGCTGACATCAGAAAGGGGAGAAAATGACAGAAATTGCTGTTGATTGATATTGCTTCACTGCGTCTATCCCTGCCAGTTCATCGTAGAATGGCGGACATGTTGGGTTTATATTTTATGTAAAGAAAAAAAAAAGAAAAAAGTGCTGCCCTAGGCAGTATGTACATCTATGAAAGGAAAATCGACCGTGGAACTCGTAGACCTCAACGCCTGCCCTTGTCTGGGCGGGAAAAGAGGAAACAAAAAAAAAAGAATGATGAAGAAGCGTGACCATATCACCCCTGGCTGAGAATGTCCACCGTCTCCGATGACAAGTTACGGAGACGATTGCGGAGGTCAACCTCAAACTGCTCCAATATGGAATTTGAAAAGGGAAACAAGCTCTCCGTATTCGAGAAGATGTCAAAGCTGTCGGACGAGGAGGATGAGGAATTCGGGGGTTCACCGTGTCCCCTGAGGGCTTTGAAGCGTTGGGACAGGATATTAATCACCCGCTGTATGCGGTGGAGTTTGCTGAGAACCTGCTGTGCAGCCATACGGCCCTGATCCTCGTCATCTACGCAGTAGTTATTATCCACCATAGTGGGAGACCGTCGTCCATGTTCGGGGTGGTGGTCAAGACCGGGCGTTTGCCGTACCACGGCGGCGTACCAGCCCAAGACTTTAAGAATGATAATCGACAGAATGGCGAGGAGATATCCGTCATGGGCGGATTGGTATTCGAGTATATCGCTAACCGCCTGGACAGTCTGTTCGTTGTCGTTGATGACGGATTGGATGGTCGGGGGGTGGTTCTCGAAACCCTGTCCCCTGGAAACATGGGATGTCGATGCTGGCGAGGGAAGTTGTTTTAGAAGATTAAGGGCACGACCCAGGAAGGAACCTGTTGGTCTTGAATCGAGCCCGCCGATGATGGACGGTCGTCTGCTGTCCAGTATTTCCTGGGGTAGTGCGGAGGAAGACGGGCGAGACTCGGGAAACACCGCAGTCTCCATGGACGAAGAGGCATTATCAGGCGTAAGAAGAGGGGTCGTCTTATCGAGATCAAGCAAGCTGCCAATCTGAGCCGGGTCGTTGAAATGGTAAGAATCAGGCAGATCGCTCGCATCGGGTATATCGACCACGGAGAACGGAATCGACGAAGCAGCCAGAAAGTCCTCAAAATGGCCATCGAACGTGGTAGGAGGGGTTGTCATCGTCTTCGACGGATCAACCAACGAAGGAGCATCCGAAAAGATATCCGGATAGCCCACCGACGGTGGTCGAGTAGACAACTGCAGCACACCGGGAGAAGCCAGCAAGTCATGGTCTGACGACGTCCTGCCGGAAACCGCATGCTGGGCGACTTGAGCAGGAAAAGAGACAGGCGGATTACTCGGCTGACGACTGCCTTGCTTGCGACCAGCTCGTTTGGTCTCGAAATAGCGACACGCGATGCCTCGTTTTGCGCAGCGAGCGCATGTTGGTTTCTCCTTGGTACATTTGATCTTGGACGCAGCACAGCTGTTGCAACTGTCACGGAGTTTAGGGCCTGCCAGCGCAATTCTGCGACGAGCTAGAGGAGCCAGGGAGGGTTGCAAGGTGGTCATGGGCGATGAGGAAGACGAGGGTGATGTTGAAGTTTACCCGTTGGTCTATCCAGAAGAGTGGTTGAAGAGGAGAGAGTTGACGATAATCGACGATATGGCGACATGATAGAGGGGCAAGAGGCATTATCAGATGGTAATAGAATAGGAGCTGCAGCCAGTGACAGCTGAGAAGAGGTTGGTAATGCTTTGTTTTGCTGTCAGCGGCAAGAGATTCAGTTGTGCTGACTGAGGAATAAGAAAAATGCTGCAAATGGAGTCACTTTCTGGGCTAATCAGAACATATCCAACCAAATTTTTATATAAGACTTCTATCTATCTGTCTCTATAGACTAGAGCATGTGTTCTCTGTACAGTATACAATATCTGCTGTACGGATCTAGAGTCAGAATGAATACGAACATGCTTATGTCCTGACTGCAAAACAGATATAATTAGTCTAAGAATGAGCTAATTATTATAAATTGACATAAACCAAGAGAATAAAACAATAGAAAGAGCAGCACAATGATATCTGCCTGTACCACCACAGCATGCAGCATAAAAGCACAACCGGCATAATTGGTCACTAAACATGGCTTAAGTTGCCACTATTGAATTCGCCCGCAGGTCAGCCATGATTGGCTGGATATGGCGATTAGGCATTCAATGGCCGCTAAATCATCTGTCAAACTGGCATAAACACGCCTAATGGAAGCAGCCCAATTGCCATTCTGCTGTTATCTGTGCTTTGTACATACACGCCCACTCCCCGAGATTTTATCTCGAGTCAGCAAGCTGTGTGAGGGTCAATCAGGGCAATCAAACCCCAGCCCCACTGTAGGTTACACGAGTGCTGTGACTATTGCTCTTTTGCAGCAGTTCATATTCATTCAATGGCTATAACATGCCAGTTTGGGAAGATAGTACCAAATACTTAAGCGTACTGTGCTAGTGTCTTCCAGATGCCAAGTAGCCCAGGAATCGTAGATCTCCAGATCTTCCAGGGCACTTGTTAGTTTGTATTTCTGACTGGCCCGGCACTTCAGCTGGCCAGGGTACTTCCATATCCGGATAGTCCCTGCTGCAGAGCAAGTCACGCATCCCAGGTGTCGCTCGGGCTCGAAAGGTGAGGGGAAGCTTGACTATTGATATTATATATTGCAGTCCCAACCGTCAAGTAATGATAAGACCGCCTATTGTTTATCGACTCGATCTAGTCTTCAATGACAAACAAACAATCACGATCTCGCCACTCTGATCTGGTCTCTTTTTGACTTGGTTTTGAGGGCGGGCTGGCTGACGGGCGCAGTCGTAATAATATATGGATATCCATGCCGAGCTAGAAGCTTCTTCACAATCGTTGATCAACGACAAATAATATGAGCTATCGGATTTTTGACACTTGGCACTCGACAGACAGCTTGGGTGTTCATGATCCACAACTACATCGGCATTTCGGCGTATACAGAGTCCAGCCAGACTGTTGGACCATCTCAGCGCATTGCTAGAGCAGGGAGCAGGGATGAGCGCCATCCCCGAAGCCCGGACGCCGACCCTGTTTATGTTGGCAATCACAGAAAGCAGGGGTAGTCTTTGCGTCGATTCCAGCAGTTCTCAAAATGCTCATGGGTGTTGACAAAATAGAAGCAGACAATGTCAACAATAAGCCACGGCAAGTAGAGTAAGCTTAAAGAGTAGCTTCATCTCGATTTCCTTTGATTGATGTTCCCCCAAAGCGCCATGAATAATTCGGCTCAGCTCGAGACTCACGCTAGAGAGCTTTCGGCCGCCATCAGAAGCCTCACTGCGTATTGCCAAAATGCTCAGGCTCCTTTGGACATCGCAAGCGCGGGTCCACCACAATTGATCCCCCCCAATGCACCAAAAGAAGCTCATCGTGCTAGAGATGCCGCACTGGCAAGTCTCACCAAGCTCCAGATATTGTTGGCTGGTCCGACGGACTTTTTACAGCAAATGGCTGGTCAAGTATACACAGCTATTCTCCACTCCAGAGTACCGTGACTCAGCTAATTCTGATTGCATAAAACAGACCCAAGTGCTCGCCTGCATCCAGTGGCTGGGGGAATTCCAAGTGCCCGCCTGTATCCCTCTAGACGGCAGTGCAGTGATGAAAGACGTAGCAGATCTCATCGGCGTCCCAGAGTCGCAATTTTCTCGCATCGTCCGAATGGCCACCACGGCTGGATTTCTGCACGAGCCTCAGCCGGGATATATAGCTCACAGCGCCTTGTCGGCGGCGTTCGTTACGAAGCCGTCATATCTAGACGCCGCCATGTTTCTGGCGGGCACGGCCGCTCCAGCTGCGTTGCAAATGCCGGCCGTTACCAAACAGTGCTCCGGACCGAGCAAAAATGATGCACTCAACGTCGCTTCTCATAGCCCGCCTTTTGCAAATCCAGGCGAAACTCAACTTCCCCGGCTTCAGCGTCAGTGGGATGCGTATCTCCGATACGGAGCGGGGTATATTTGCAATACAGCGACAGATATTCTGACCTGTCTTGAGCCCCTCCGGATGAAAAATGCGTCTGTTGTCGAGGTAATTCTTCAGCGCCAAACACTGATGACCTCCTTAACAGCTTTTGTATCAGGTTGGAGCACGATCAACTGAACGAGCGATAGCACTGGCAAATGAATATCCGACACTCCATTTCACAGTCCAATTAAACTCAGCACACGCTTCGCCTCCCATCAGGAACGGAGCATCAACTTTAAAACTCGACAGGACGCGACATCCTCGCGTTACCATACAGCATCGAGTCCCTGGAACCCCACAGACAATCCAGGATGCAGCAGTTTACATAATAAACTTCCCCTCGCCGACACCGGGGATATCATCCACTTCACTCGCAGCACAAATAAGCAGCGAACTGAGAGCGCATTTGAATGCGCTTTGTCTGAATCGGTCAGCCACGTTGGTGATTACCGCACCTTCATTTCCGGAACGTGGGTCAGCCAGTTCTGAAGCGGCAACCCTGACGCGGATACGAGATTTGTCGTTATTGCAACTGGCCAATGAGCGGGAACTGGAGATATCAGAGGCCATGAATTTGCTAGATGGAGCTACTGACGGGGAGGGAAGGCTGGTCTTGGTCAACAAGGTCAGGTCAGCGGCAAAGAATGGCGCGGTTGCTTTGGAGGTAAAATATCGGGCATATACGGACCGATGAAAAGAGTATATAGAATAGATGGCTAGAAATCTATCGAACCAAGTAGAATCCTTGGCAGAGTTCGTGTATGTACGCCTCTTAGCTAGGTATCTCGGACCAACCGTAGTGGAATGGGGCCCATGGCAAACCCCGACAACCGACAAGTATCGAATTAGCCATGCAGGTGGGTTCTATTTAGGCCTATAAATTGGCAGCATGGCGGTGATCGAGACGAAAACGGCTTTTACTGTCTCAGCCTCAGCTAGACTCGGTATCCAATAACTTGTTATGAGCAGTTTGTAAATCTCTGATGTGATAACCCAATACAGGTTACTTGAAACACGGCCATCACTTTTGGACTTTAGGTAGACTTGTAATTTATCCTGCTATCACACCATGTGCGTGATATCAGTTCGCTGTTCGCCTGCGCCGTGTGGTAGGGGTTTCAAACCAGATTTGAAACCTGACCGGGTGTTAAGGCAACCAGCTGCGGAATGTGTTACCAAGGTCCACAGTGTGTGTGGTGGCAGCCGATGTAGGAAAGGATTGATATTTGCTTTTTGAGTACTCGAGCTGACTGATCCCAGCTCAGCCACCCTGCATTATGCTCAACCATGCATCGAGCTCCAGTCTATCGTGGCCCAATCAAACTGACCTATGTCGATGTCCATAGTGGCCTGCCTGGGTATGTCGAAGAAGCCTCCGAGTCCCGAACCCGCGGAGCCTTGCCCTTCAGTGCCATACGATAGGCCATGACCAAAGTCGATCGGCATGGGCATTTGGAACTCATCAACATTGACACCGGCAACAGTATTTCCCGAAGAACCTGACACCATATGCATCATTCTGTTTTTAATTTCAGACACAATCGCTGGCGGCTCCAGCGGCTTGTTTTGCTGTCTATGTAGCGACGCACGCGCCTCCCAGGCCTGTAGGACAATTCGAGAGAAGACAACAAAAAAATGCGTATCATCGTGTTTTACATGGACGAAATGAGACATGTAGTTGTTGCTCATGATCTCCCACGCTTTTTCAGCGTGATTCTCAGTAGGCCGCCTCCTGAGATCTTGAAGAATATGAATGTACGCGGGAAATGGGAAGTGAGCGTGGAGGAACCAAAGGTATCCTTTAATAAGAGGCGAAATCATGAGATTTGTGTGACACTCGAGGATTTTTAGAGCGTAAGAAATGGCCGCATTGCGCTGCGAGTCTGTCTGTTGCACGGATGAGTATCTCGAATAGTGTTCCAGGAGGCGGCTCTTCGCAAGATAGATTCGCGTTGTCCAAATTGCCATAAAGTGAAGCGGGTTCTCTGGATTGCAAAACTTGAGATATTTGTCCTCCAAGGTATCTTCTACAGCCACGAGCTCGCTGCTGTTCGAGAGAGCCTTCAAACACGGGTTGGTAAAATCGAGATGGAAGGCACTGTGGCGAGTGAACTCACCCAACTCGCTACGTAAAACAGCGAATAGCGTCTCTGTGGGTCTGTCATGAGGTGCTGGCGGCGCCTTCATCTCTGGCTGGATATCAAAATCATTCACGTTGAGAGGAGTCTTGCAGTCCCAGAGGGGAGTCAACACTGTTGCTTTGGGATCGGACGACATTTCACAAATCCGATTGTCAAACATGGCCAGTGACCACCAAAGCCTTCGACGCATCTCACCCTCAAGAGCGATGTGTCTGGTATAAGTCGACTCGTTGTGGATTCCCATGCGTTGTGCGATGCGTATGGCCATGCCAAGCAGTGAAGATAGAGACCAGGGATCTGTGTCAGGTCTGACCGAAACCTAGAGGCGTTAAAGCGGTAGAAGATGTACAGGAAGTTGACGAAACCTACTAGGTAGAGAAAGAATGCCGTCAAACAGTCACGATCACTGGAACTCAAAAACCTGCAGTTAAGTAGGGCTTGTTGACATGCGAACTGATAGCCTTTGAGAAGTTCTTTCCTTGGTGATCCAAACAATGTACGACATTCGTCATCGGCGAGACTGAGAATAGAGGTGCAATATATACTGAACATAAGTGCTTCCAATGCAGGACTAATGTTTGCCACCTTGCCGGCGGCATCGATGATGCGTCCTTGCAGGGTTGGGGTGTGCGTAACTTTGAGAAGCGGGTTGACGTTTTCCAGGTAAATCTGCCAGAGCTTGAATATCTGAACCTGTGGTGGATGCATAGTCGAGAGATCAACGTTTGTTTTCGGTGAGCCAAATAGAAGATGGTCGTTGCTCTCTGCTTCGTACTTGTTGTCCCACGCCTTCTTGATCACGGACTCACGCACATCCTCGTTATCGTGAAGGAAACCGCTATCATTATCCTCGTCGTCTCCATAACCATTGTCATCATCGCCGTCGGTATCTAGTCCCTTTTCATCGATTGTTAGTAAAGCCCCAACCCACTCACAAGCTTGGCCATACCTTTTGATTCATGGCGCGCCAGAGATTCCTAGATGAGAATTAGCCTCTGGATGCATATGTTTTCCGGGACGCGGGACTTTGCCTCATACATAGGTTTAGACCTGACCGTCGTCCTCTCCCTCGACGGACGATCTTTCCCCGAAACCGGTCTTTCTGAATGCGCCTCCTGCAGAGAGCCAGACCCTCTGCCTTCCTCACCGGGACACGCATGATCTGCAGCAGGCGTATGCATAGGCTCGAACGGTATGTTATTCTGACGAAGCAGACTCTCGTAACACCTCAGCCGTTCTAGCAACTCTCGTTCGGGAAACCTGCGACGCCGTTGGCTCGTGGTTGCTGGCACGCACTGTACGCCGGCCCGGGTGCAGTTGACACATGGGAATCTGCGATTGCACTTAATTTTGCGCTGTTGGCACAGAACGCACGAAAGCACCCGCTGCGACTTCGCAGTGGGCGTCTGCTCTGGCGTGGGAACTGAAGTCGACATGGTCTGGAAGAGATCAACCGTCTGTCGTGGAGTGCAAAGAATCGCGGTGCTTGACGGGGGCTGTCGGGGGTTTTAAATCCCCGCTGACGGGCCGAACACACGAGGCTCGGGATTTTCTACATTCCGGCCAGCAAGACTGCAGCAGGATTTCGATAATCATGCGAGTCATTTAAATACTATATTTTGACTGGCCGAGAAAGATTAGACCATAAGATAAGCCAATTTCTGCATTAATGATTGCTAAATCGAACGCATTTACAATATGTCGAGGGACGGGTTCATCCCGACCGGGCATTAGTAAAGCCCGACGGTATGCCCTATCTCGTGCTTTCGGAGGCGACCTGCAATGCCCACAAATTTGGCAATGAGTATATATTCCTTTCATTTCTGCCTCTAAGATGTGATCCAACATTCCAAAGTTGTTAATACTGCCGATCTTCAACCTTGATCTCACACAATGCAGGTTTCTCCACGCCCTGCAACTCCTCCAAGCCCCAAATCAGTGCCAGATCAATCAGACTTGGCCCCGAGAGAAAATAACACTCATGATGTTGTGGTCAAAGAGGATCCAAGCAAGCCTGGAGATCACCTGCAGAAGCAGTCGACTGTGAAGACTGTCCTTTTGCTAGTCTCAGTCTTTCTAACCATGTTCCTGGTCGCACTGGATAGAACTATCATCTCTACGGTATGTGCTAGAGCTAGACTTTCTTGCCATATACTGATTATTATGACAGGCCATACCCAAAATCACGGATGAATTCAACTCTCTCGGTGATGTCGGCTGGTATGGCAGCTCGTATTTGTTGACATGTTGCGCGTTTCAGCTCTTGTTTGGAAAGCTATACACATTGTACTCTGTGAAAGGCATCTTTCTTGCAAGCACTCTGCTATTCGAGGTTGCTTCTGTCGTCTGTGGAGCAGCTCCCAACTCGGTTTCTTTCATTATTGGAAGAGCAATCTCTGGAATCGGTGCTGCTGGCATTTTGGCTGGAACTGTAGGTTTTCCACTGTTTATTTGCCTCACCTTCTGACAGATCTAGATTGTATGCATCATTCACACAGTTCCTCTGCAAAAGCGTCCACAGATTCAAGGCCTCTTTGGTGCTATCTTCGGCATTGCTTCAGTCACAGGCCCGTTGATAGGTGGCGCCTTTACCTCGAATGTAAAATGGAGATGGTGCTTCTATATCAACTTGCCCTTTGGTGGTGTGGCAATGGTCGTTGCTGCTCTCTTTTTCAATGTCCCTGACAATAATACGACCAAGCTTCCCTGGACGAAGAAGCTGCCACAACTTGATGCCCTTGGAACGGCAGTTCTCGTACCTGGCGTGGTCTGTCTTTTGTTGGCACTGCAGTGGGGAGGGCAGACATATGCTGTGAGTTATCTGCATCATTTTGAATTGCCAATACTGACAGACTTAGTGGAACAACGGGCGTATTATAGCATTGTTGGCTCTTGCGGGAGTACTCCTCATTGCTTTTGCTGCTGTACAAATCTTACTTCCTACAACAGCAACGCTGCCTCCGCGCATTTTCAAACCAAGGAGCGTTATTTCTGGCTTCTGGGCAACTATTTGCATTGGCTCTGGCAACTACGCATTCAGTAAGAAGCAAAATACCCAGGCCAAATACCTCAGACTGACTTGGTATAGTATACTTCCTCCCCTTCTGGTTTCAAGCCATCAAAGGTGTTTCCGCCGTGCAGTCTGGCATCCGGCTCTTGCCTCTAATGATATCAATGATCCTCGGGTCGATTGTCGGTGGAGTCACAAACATGAGGGTAGGATACTACACACCATTAGCCATTATCGGATCGTGTATCATGTCCGCAGGGGCTGGGCTCCTCACGACGCTGCAAGTCAACACCGGCGAAGGCAAATGGATCGGGTATCAGATCGTGTACGGAGCTGGATTGGGCCTGTGCTTTCAAGTTCCCAACCTCGCTGCACAGACTGTTCTGCCAAAGAAAGATGCACCGTTAGGGCTAGCGCTGATGTTTTTCGGCCAGCTACTCGGAGGAGCAGTGTTTGTGGCTGTTGGGGAGAATGTACTGGGGAATCAGCTTCAGCAAAGGCTTTCTGGAGTTTCTGGGATTGACTTGAGTCAGGTTGTGTCGGGGGGTGCTACGTCGCTACTTGACGGGGTGGCTAGGGATCTACAGGAAACGGTTCTCGTGGGTTATAATGAAGCCCTGCGAAAGGTGTTTCAGGTTGGGTTGATCGTGTCGTGTCTTGCTGTTCTCGGTACAGCTACTTTGGAGTGGAGGAGTATTCGCAAGCAGCAGCCGGGAGGTGATGGTTCTGATGGAAAGGGCGAGACAACAGGAAACGAAAAGAAGTAGAGAAGAGGAAGCGATAACTAAATGCTTGAGATGAAGGATTTCATGTACTATATACGATCGATCAACCGCTCTGAGGAAACTCCAATCCATCCCGAATCTCCCCATTGTTAATCCATTCTTCAATCCACCCAATAGTCATCCTATATGGTCAGCATCTATCTTACACATTCATATAAGAAAAAAAACATACTGGCTATTCTTGGTATCCGCAAAATGCTCATGATCCCCAAACAAATGCTCCTTATAATACGGATCCTCCTTCATCATCTTATAATGCTCGACACTCTCAAACACAACCTGGCTGAAACAGTCATAGTTGGCGATATTCGCCATCTGAGGATCGAGGAGTTGGTTCATGAGCATACGTGTTTGAAGGGGATTGTGGATCTGCTTTCATCAGTCTTATTGTATCCAAGGTGATTTGAGGAATAACATACAACAGTCCATCGCTTGACACCATACTTGACCATGAGATCCTTGGTCATGGGTGCCGACACCGTGATCATATGCCGGCGGTGTGCTTCTTCGCTCTGGCCTGGCTTGCGATAGCCCAGGATGGTGAGGCAGAGATATTTGCTTGGTGGGAGGCCGACGTCGAGATCGGTTGGTGTTTCTGAAGTTACTTCTGTGGTGGTCATTTTGTGTACTTTTCTTTATTAGTTGATTTCTTGCAGATGGAGGATTTGAATCGTAATAAATGGAGAAATAGTCCGACTGGCAGTTCGGGGGATTTCTTTTGTACTTGTCACTTTCGGAGTCCGAAACAATACGACAAGAACACAAAAACATCAAGATACAAACCAACTAGCTGACTAGGCCCTAAGAAGGCCCCGTCAAAGGCGAATACTCATGCAGGATGATCTTGGGCAGCTTTCCACCCGCCTCAGACTCGGATTGCAGTCTCTCCAGCGCTTAAATGATGCTCTTGGCCGGGTCGAGCCCGACATGGCAGTTGGGGATGGTGTCGTTGGTGGTGACGACGTGGAAGATCGCCCGTGTGTTGCAGATACACTCGGAGAGAAGATCAATATCGTAGGTGCTGTTCTGATAGACTTGCACTCTCTTGTTTCCATCTACCCGAGGCACTTTCTCGATCAATTTGGCCTTGTTGCGACAAAAGGCGTTGATCTTTGCGTATTTGATGCGTATGCGTAGAATATATAGCATTAATCAGTCTATCTTCATACGATATTTTATATTTATATATAATAAATGTCTCTTCAGATAGTCAACAATGCACTTGATGTTATATACTCCAACTACTGTAGCATCGGGGCATTTCAACCAAAGGTATAAGCCCTAATCGATCCACCGAAAAAAGCAAATCTTAACTTCGGATTCCGGTGAATCTGACTCATCATTGGTTGATCTGTTAGTTCTCCGAGACCCCAATGGAATGCAATTTATGATGTCCTTTAGAATAATGTAAATGCGTTAATTGTGAAGAAAGCCCAAGAAACAAAGAGTCGGAAGAACTATGTACTTGTAGCCTAATGATGAGTTTTGAAGATAAAGTGTGGAGGGATGAAAAGCAAAAGGCTTATCATATTAGGATATACATTTCTATGGATAAAATAACCGAAAAGTAAAAACAAAATACCCCAACATGAAAACAATCTAGCTGTAGTACTCCTCCATCCAAGACCTCAATGCCCCAATAGTAGGATACTCGAGGAACAGACTACCCCCAACAGCGATACCGAGCTCATCACGGAACTTCTCGGAAATGACCAGGCTCATCAGACTATCGACACCGAGACTGGCAAATGCCGAGTCGTCGGTCAGCTCTGAGACGTCCATTCCAGCTTCTCTGGCGATCAGCGAGAGGGCTTTGTACACGGTGCTGTCCTCATCCACATCCCCGGAAGGTGCAGGTGCAGGTGCTGCCAGAGTAGCGGGTACTGGGGCCTGCTGCGGTACAGGTGCAGGCGCAGGCGTAGGTGCCGAGGCTGGGGCTGGCGCAGGAGCGGACTTGACGGTAGGTGCAGGTGCAGGGGCAGCCGATGGGGCGTCAACCGCTGCGTAGGACTTTGCAGTCGCCGAGTCCGGTGGAGAGAAGAAGCGGTTCAGGAGAATGCGTGGGTAGCGACGGAATTTCATGCCACCCACCACACCCATAATGACACCATCCTGAAGAATATAGACATCACCGAGATACACAGTTGAATCCTCCTCGGTCGGAATCATCTTGACATACGACTTGTACTTCGCGCCGGGGATAAGAGGTCGAGCGAACCGTATGCTGTCCATTCCCGGAGTTACGCAGAAGGTGTTGCCCGTGTCGCTCTCATCTGAGACGTTCATGATGAAGCCCGCGAGATGGGCCACGCTGTCGATGAAAAACGGCGGGATGGTGTAGTTACTACCGGCATGGATTGGCTTCAGCGTGACATCGGCATAGGCCTCGAACTCATTCATGACAACGCTCTGCATTCCGCGGTATTTGTCGGCGTAGTCAACCAGGTTGTTCGCAAAGAGAGTGTAGGCCATCTTGTGCGAGAAGCGGTTGGCAATACCTTCCGCCGCAAGACGGTTGAGTGCCTCGATACGGCCCTGGACAAGGTGTGTCAATGGTCCCCACGAAGATAGCCACTCGTCTGCATTGCCGTAAAAGATTTGACCAGTGGCAAATGATTCTGAAACTCTTCCGTCATTGTCAACGTTTTGCCAAACCACGTCGACGCCGGCAGTGATATTGCAGGTCGTTGCGGTAACACGAATCAGCTGTGGCGTCTTGTGGTTGCTCTTAGCCACGAGACCCTTGGAAACTACGAAATTGGCCATGTGAACATCGACATTCTTGACCTTAGGGAATAGCTTTTTGTGAATATATTCTCCCAATGTGTAAACAATATCGGCGTGAATAGACTATGAAGCGGTAGTATTTAGAAATCGATTCTTATCAGCCAATAAAGTAACTTACCGATGTCACCACACCGCATCCATTCATCTTATGTCCGTATGCCGCAGCAAGAAGCTCAGGCTGCATCAAGTCGGACTGCATGATAACCTTGGCGGAAGATCCTGCAAATGACTCCTCAATAATATTTTGAACGGTAACAGTCTTGAGACTCGACACCGAAGCGTTCGGAGCGCTGGCTTTCTTTTCGGCATCGTAGAAGGTGTTTCCCTTGGTGAGGACCCAATCTCCCTTGTACTGGAGCCAGTATTTCTTCTCGTTCCAGCTGTAAGTGGGTAGGTCCAAGAGACGAAGCGAAGGCTCAAATGGTTTGTGGAATTCACCCCAGCGAATCTGTAAGCCAGCACAGTGGAGCTGTCCCAGGCTCTGAGCCAGGGTGGTCCAGTTGTCTTCACCGCGACGGAACGAGCCCACAGTGAGAGGAGCCGGCTCAATGCTTGCTTTGACAAAGTTAACACAGACCGGATGAGGACCGATTTCAACCCAAATAGTGTCCTTGTCAACGATCGAGGTTTCCTGCGCGCTCCCCATAGCGGAAAGGAAGTCGACCGTGTGGCGAGTCGCGCGACGTACGTACTCGGCACTCAAAGACTTTTCGTCAAAGATGACTTTGCCCAAGAGAGGGGACACGACTGGCAGCGTTGGCGGGTGGAACAGAACAGCCTTTTTGACGGTCTCTTCGAACATATCCAGGATTGGGTCCACCTGAGCCGAGTGGAAGGCGAAGGGAACGTCCAGAAGGATGCACCGATACCCCTTCTCCTTCAGAGGGACTGCAGCAGCCTCCATCTCCTCAGTAGTACCGCTAAGTACAGTCTCCTTGGGCCCATTGATACAGGCGAGGTCATATGACAGGTCCTTTGCGGCTTCCTCAATCTCCGCTCGAGAAGCCTTGACAGCCATCATCTTGTGGGTCCCAGGGGTGCACAGAGTCTCGAGCAGGTGAGCACGGGAGCCGGTGAGGAAGATCGCATCGCTTGCCGAAAGAACACCAGCAACACAGAAAGCAGCGTACTCGCCCAAACTGTGTCCTGCAACGACCTCAGGCTTGATACCCAGGGTTTCCCAGTACCGGGCCAGTGCAATTTCGATGGAAGTGTGGGCGACTTGGGTGACGACCGGCGACCAGACGTGGTCCTTGGGGAAGCTACCATCGATGGATGGGATGAATGACGGGAAACCGTGTTGCTGGGCGAGGCGATCGAAATGGTCGATCTGAGCACGGAAAAAGGGAGAGTGGTGGTACAGCTGGAGGTTCATCGACTTGTCTGCGGCCCCTTGTCCAGTAAAGACGAAGGCAACTGGCGGCGCACCCATAGTAGAGATGGGTTTCTGAGTCTCCACACCATCCAACTTGGAAGTGAGCTGCTGCTTCAAGCTGCTGATATCTGCAGCATGGATCGCTAGGCGGTGGTTGTGGTGGTAACGTCTGGCAGTAAGGGAATACGCCAGGTCAGCTGGAGAGACGTCTTCATTCTTGTCCAAGTAGGCCAGTAACCGCTCAATGTTGCCCTTGAGAGAGACTTTACTCTTGGCTGAGACAGTAAAGATATGGCTCGGACGAGGGTCAGATCCCACTCTCTCCCGCAATGGGGCTTCCTCGAGAGCAACGGTAGTGTTACCACCGGCGGCACTGAAGTTGTTGATAACAGCAATTCGCTTTCTCTCCTCCTTCCGAGCCCACTCAGTAGTTTCGAAGGGGATATGGAGATTACGTTTGTCCATATCCTTGGGGAAGCCTGGGTTTATTTCGTTCTTAATACCGACATGGCGTGGAATGGCACTCTTCTGAAGCATGAGCAACACCTTGAGCAGAGCCGTGACACCGGCCGCAGCCTCTCCGTGACCGACATTTGCCTTGACGGCACCAATGTGCAATGGCTGCTTGGACGTGCGGCGCTTGCCCTTGATCGGAGCGAAAACCTCCGTAATGGACTTCATCTCCTCAGCGTCACCCGCCTGGGTTCCTGTGCCGTGGAATTCGACGTAGTTGACATCGAGAGGATCAACCCCAGCCCTTGCCATGACCTGTCGGTAAAGATCGGCCTGGTGACCGGCATGCGGGTGTGTGATAGACACGGCATTCGCAGAGTGGTTGGTAGCAGCGGCCGTAATGACACCAAGAATGTTGTCGTTATCAGCCTCAGCATCTTGGAGTGTTTTCATCACAATAGACCCAATTCCGTCTGCACGACAGTAGCCATCGGCTCCCGCATCCCACGTCTTACATGCATTGGGGGTCTTGGTCAGGAAGTGACCGTTGCAAAGGCCTGCAAAAGCATCCGAATTGGTCAAGACGTTAAGTCCTCCAGCCACAACTGTATTCACATCGCCAGCCCACAGGGCGGTACAAGCTGCCTGGATGGTAGCCAGACTGGAGGAGCAAGCCGTGTCACAGTTGAAACTCGGACCAGCGAACTTGAAGAAGTAGTTGATCCGACCAGGACCGAAGGCACGACAGCCACCGGGAATGAAGTAGGTGCTGACCTCCTGCCCCGTGTTTACCTCACGATAATCATCACTGGCTTGACCATACCAGGTTCCGATGCGGTTGAGTTTTGTCGCAGGGGTGCGGTTGGCGACGTAGCCCGCACGCTCCAGGGCTTCATATGCTGTGACAAGAGCCAGACGCTGCATGGGGTCGGTCTGCTCGGCCTCACGGGGAGACATGTTGAAGAAAGGTGCATCGAATAATGCTGGCTCGTCAATAAAGCAGCCGTATGCCGTAGCACTGCTGTTCATATTCTTCCCTGTGGGGTCGTGATGAGTTTCCACGTCGAATCGATCCGCGGGAATTTTTCGGTGGACGTCCAGGCCAGCCTCGAGAAGGTCCCAGAACTTCTCGGTATCGGTTGCACCGCCCGGCATACGGCACGACATACCAACAATGGCAATTTTGGACTGCATCGAGCCTCGTGGGGCTTCTTTCTCTTCGAGATCAGTAGTCACCCACGAGACCAAGTCCTCGGTGTCCACATTTAAATCGGGGTATACCGTCGTGAGCGCAGTCGACAGCTGCTGAACCGAGAGAGAAGTGCGGTAGATCATAATGTTGACATCGCGAACTTCGGTCTTGGCCACGCGTTCTGTTATACCACGAACAACATTGTCCCACACAATCTGTTTGCTCATGACTTCAAAAATCACTTGTTCAAACAGGTCTTTAGCGGTAGTTGCCAGAAAAGGCTGACCCGTGTTGGTCGAAAGGACTGGCAATAAGGGCTTGAATCGCGACGCCAACGAGGGTGTCTGGACGACCTTTTGAGCGTCCTCAAAGGAAAAAAGGTGGCCAGCATGGCAAGGCCCTCCATACACAGGCAATTGGGTGAAGGTTCGATCTCTGAAGAATCCCGAAGTGCGAAATAGCGCCTTTAGCCGAGAGGGAGGGCCACTGACGGTGACCGAGCTTTCGCTGATGGCACTGATAAAGATTTTGCTTGTAACTGGGGTCCCCTGTATCATATTAGCCGACCAAGCTCAACTGAACTGGTATTTTAACTTACGTCTCGAGTTTGGATATCGTCAAGCTCCTTCTGGGCCTCTCCCGCAGTAAGACCATAGACGACGTAGGCCCATGATTCAGATAGTTCTTCATCAAGGGGCTCCAGGTCTTGGGCTATGTCACCGACCATGACGCCCATGCGGAATGCAAGACGCACCACCTCAACACCTGTGGCGACAAGATCCTCCAAGGACTTGGCCAGAGAGACGGCAGTCGTGACCAAGAAGCCGATTCCCAACCCGCAAAGAGAGCTATTGGATCCAGCGCTGATCTGCGATTCTGGAAAGCGTTCACAATGACTGAAAAATGTCAGTCTACAGAAGGATGGCCGATAAGAAGACGGATGTATCTCTTACCCGATATACGTCGCCACCTGGAGGACGACAAGCAGGACGCCATCGATAGATTCATGGAGGCGCCCCTTTCGGAGCTCGGTTTCTCCAGCAAGAGTTGTCACTGACTCAAAGGCCGGAACGAGATTGAACAATTCGGTACGTAACCGACTGGCTTCTTGGCGCACTGCTTGAGTGGCTTCATCCAAGAACCTGGCAAGGATGGGGTGATTTCGGTATTTGCTGTGGTTGTGCAAGCGGCGAAGTAGGTATGAAAGATCGTCATTTGGAAATTCGTTGCTAAAATAGATGACATTGAGTTTGTGTGCGAGGTCCTGAGCCTCGGAGGAAGGAGTGTAGTTAACCATGTCGAAAGAAGGCGAGGATAAGGAAGAGGTTGAAGATGCTACCATTGCTGGGAAGCGTGAAATTATTGAGGGCTGAAGAGTGGAAGAAGGGAAAGGAAAGGGGAAAGAAGGGCTCTGAGAGATATAAGTAAAGCTGCTGGTGAAAGTGCGTTGAAACAGCTTTAATGGTCTGGTTATTCCAATACCAATCGAGGATTGCATTGGGAGACTTGGAATAAATAACAGCAGGGCAATAAACAACAGAAATTCAAATGCCGTGCTATACATCCTGGACCGCATTCAGCTTCAGGTTCAGCTGGTACATGTGATCCACTAGATAAGGTAACATCCCGATTTCCGAGATCGTGATATCGGGATCCATGCAGATCGGACTCCGGCATACGGGGCAGGATGGCCTTGTACCACGTGCGGCTGACCGGCTGCTCATCGGGATATACAAATTAGTATTCGAACCATTTTCCTCCGGCTGCAAAGTTATCTCTCAACCATAAACTTGTTTCCCTCGCATCTTCAACACAATGGGCGAAGGCGGCTATCGTCAGATCAACAAGACTTTGGATATCTGCGCATTTGATGACTATCTGGCCACCCAGCAGTCACGATTGCCAAAGTTGCTCGATGTCGAACAGATCAGTCCACGGGTGATTCGTGTCCTCGGACAGAATGCGGGAAAGGTATGTGTGATGAGGCCAGAACTTCTTGCATGAGACTATATTTGCTCATTCTTTTATCAGTTCACGCTCCAAGGCACGAATACATACATCGTCGGTACAGGAAAGCAAAGGCTCATCATTGATACTTCACAAGGATATCGCGCATGGGCGGACCTGATTGACACGACCTTGAGCGAACGGTCCATCGAACTGTCCCAGGTATTCCTGACGCACTGGCATGGAGACCACACCGGGGGTGTACCAGACTTGATCCGGATGTACCCTCACCTCACGGATAGTATTTATAAAAACTCCCCTGAGCATGGCCAGCGACCGATCGAGGACGGCCAAGTGTTCTGCAGCGTCGAGGGAGCTACGATCCGGGCTGTGCACGCACCAGGCCACTCGCACGACCATATGTGCTTCATCCTCGAGGAAGAAAATGCCATGTTCACCGGGGATAACGTACTCGGACACGGAACTAGTGCTGTCGAAGAGCTAGGGCGGTACATGGAGACCCTGCGGAAGCTGCAGTCACACCAATGCGTCAAGGGCTATCCAGCTCATGGCGATGTCATTCCAAACCTGCGGGCTAAGATCGCCGGAGAACTAGCAGCAAAGACGCGCCGTGAGAAGCAGTGTCTAGCTGCACTGACTGCGGTGCGCAGAAGGGATCGATCAGCCAGTGTGACAGTCAGCGAGCTGGTTGATGAGATCCACGGGGGTCACATGGACGAGGAGGTGCGGAAGAGGGCATTGGAGCCATTCATGGATGAGGTTCTCCGAAAGCTCACAGAGGATGGAAAAGTGGCATTTCGAGTACGGAAGGGGGAGAAGAAGTGGTTTGTACTGAATTCAGGATGGGCTTGAGGTTGAAGCTGAAGTTGAAGCTGTGTCTGTCTTGGTGTCTGGGTGTTGTTGTGACGATGTCATGTGATTATGTCTCTACCAGTGTTACTTTCTGTTTTTCTGTCTTACACTCCACGCTATTACTTCCATCAAAATGCTTCATTTCTTTGAAATGCCTAATCCCAGAGAGAAAGTTGATAGATGAAGAGAATATCAAGCCATCAACATCCACTCCACTTGAAGACAAGTCTACAGATATGATTGGCCTTGACCGCGTTGGATCAATTCGTTCTCTGCTAATTGACCGGCTTTCCCCAGTCAGTTTTCCGGTCAAAGGACGACACGACGATCTTTTCCATGAATTTCGAATTTTTTTGCCTGGAATAGACTTGCACATTCAGATTCCGATAAGAGAAAAAGCAAATCTCGTATGCTCGGTGGGATAACCTCAGCAAGTCAAGTCGACAGCAAGGCCACTCATCAATCACCCGAAGGACAGACAGTGAAGGAGCCCCATTGCATCGGGATCTGGTTCTTGTCGGGCTATCTGTTAAGAAACAATTATTGGCTGCTTGCTGGATGCAGCTGACCTTATCGGTGTCCGGGCTATTTCAAAATAGACCATGCCGATGGGATTCTGGCCCGAGATGAGGAATTAATGCTTGCTTTTTGTGATTTCAGCTGCCTAGCCATGCTCAGTTCTATCTACAGTCTACAGTGTGCTGTGTATACATGCATGCAAGTGCTTTCATTGATGAATTGCAAAAATATAGCGGCTGATCATGTGATACTATCACTGCTGCTTTGGTCTACCCAGACGTCAACGCCTGGTAGCCAGAATGACCTTTGCTGGCCATTGTCCTTTGACCGTCTGGTCTTTGACAACTTCCTCCATCTCCAGCCACAACTCGGCAAAAGCCACAGGGTCTTGATTAGCAAACGGGAATGATTCGATATGCTCTCGGAGGCCGTTCAGATCCGTCTCAAAATCCCACCCATCCTCCATCTCGAATACCTGGACATCTTCGACGCCTGTGTGTAGCGGCTCGGTCACCTCGACCTCCGGCGGCAAGGGCGCCGCGATGCCTTGGTGCTGCATGTTGAGGTGAACCCGCTGTGCCCCCGGTAGGAACAGTGCCTCATCTAGTGGAGCGACGTTATACGCCCCATGAGTCCGAGCCATAGCCCCTATCATCTTTGCCGGATCATCGGCATTCTTCAACAAGGCGCGTCCACCACAGTGGTAGATACGGGTGTAGATGTCTCGAACCCGGTCATCCTCAAAATAAGCACCCCCGAAACCGGCACAGGCAAATGTCCCACCAGGTTTGAGCTGTTTCGCAATGACTTGCATAGCCAGCTCTTGGTCGCAGAAATGCATCACATTGGTAGCGAAGACCATGTCGACGCTGCCGTCGGGGATATCGTCACCCTCCTCCACACGGGCAGCGCGGTAACTGAATCCGTCTGTACCGAGTCTATCTTGAGCAAGAGAGACATTCTCCGCTGCGATGTCCGAAATTATGACATGTTGGAACTTGGACCGGAGCGTGTTTGCATATGGCCCGTTCCCAGCACCGACATCGTGAATGACACCAAATTGGCCATTGTGTTCCTGGTGATAGTTGAAGATGCGCTCGAAAAAGACATCGGGGGCCGATGGTCTGCCTTTGAGGTAGTTGTTCCAGAAGGCCTCGCCTTTGGCAAAGAGATTCTCTTCGGGGGTAAAGGCAGGTGGGTTTATTGCAGTCATTTTGCTGTTTGCTGTAGAGCCTATCGTGTTCTACTATGCCTATGTGGATTAGTGCGATTGATATATAGAGGCATACGTAGACAATGAAGTAACCTTGTCGGGAAGCGAAGCATCACTTGACCACTGGACAAGACGGAACTCGGGGTTTACGCTCGGTTTATTTTCCACACCTTTCAGTCTTCTGCTAATTAGGATGCATTCATAGATATAGCCTAGCCATTTAGGGGGGGGAGTCAACATCTACAGCTTTACGACATACAGCAGTACAGAAACACCTCGAATACAAGGAGCGGAGAGCATCTATAACATCACCCCAGGCATCTATCCAAATCTAACATCTGTATCTATCTAAATCCGCCATCTATATTTACCATCTACCCGCATCCTCCCCCAGATAATCCCCACAACCCCCCAAAACCGCCCCTCCAAGCGGAAACAGCGATCTCACGAAATGCAACAAACTCCATTTCACCACCAACGCCCTCGCCCCCGACATTCCCATCTCAACAACCCCATCCCTGCTCACCTCCTCCAACCGGAACAGTTCGCTGTTCGTAGGCTCCATACAGAGCCAAGTAAACGGTAGCATACTCAATGTCATCGACGCCGCGAGCGCAAACACGGTCCAGGACTTCTTCTCGCTTCGTCGTTTGATGCACGTGTAACTATACAGGAGGAACGTGCCCACGGCCATGGTGGGAAGGGCTTGATGGCCGTAGTGGTACATTCGAGTCCATTGGAAGAAGAGCTGGGATGCTTCGGTGGTGGAGTCGAGTAACACTGGAACGGCTAGGAGGGAGAGAGACATCATTGCGCCTGGGATATGATAACTCCGTTAGTCTAGACTGGAATAGCACCAAATCCCCCCCGAAAGAAGCATATCTGGGTCATACCGGATAGGAAAGACCCTGCCACGATGGCAGTGGCTTGAGCGCTGGTGGCGGACATGGTGTGACGAGTGTATGGATGTGCGTTGAGAGTGTTTCAGCTTGAACGGGTGACAAGAAAAGAAAAGAGGGCCTAATAAGCTACGAGGCGTTTTCTACTGCCCTGAAGAGCCTCCACTTTCTCGAAGAGCCTCAACTGCGTTATCTATGCTGATTATCCTACCGGCGTCCGATTCCAGTTTGTCCGGAAATTCCCTTCCTCGCTGGCAGGCATTTATGGGTGGCCTTATTATCTTGATATGCAGCGGTAGTAAGTAAGATTTAGACAGAAAGCTTTATGGAATAGAGGGATGTTGCGAGAGGTAGTCTATCGTATATCGTATGTACATACAAAGGCCATGTCAAAGCTATGGAGTCATATACTACGTCGTATGTATGTGTATCCAAGAAACTGAATCAAATACCCAGTAAAGCCCCTCTAGCAGCCCCCAACTGCACCCTCCACAGCTTATACTCATTCAAAAGAAACATCTCTCCATCTCGACCAAAGCAGAAATTGGCAACTCCCGCATCAGGGACCCGGATTCTGCCTAGCAAGACACCACCAGGAGACCAAACGTTCACACCATCTCCACACCCACTATACACATTACCCTGCAGGTCGCATTTGATGCCATCTGGAATGCCGCAATCGGCCATGGCAAACAGTCGTCGATTCGTCAAAAACGGTTCACCGTGGTAGACGGAGACGTCGAACGCGTATCTACACAGTCAGATGAGACGAGAACATACTTCCCAAACCGGTCTAACGCTGACACTACTCACATCGAGGAAGGCTTATGATCGTCCGTCGTGAAATCACCACTCATCCTGGCCGTGTCGGTGATATACACCGTTTTCTCGTCTGGCGAGAAGCAAATCCCATTCGGCTTTCCAAATCCATCTGCCATAGCCCGGATCCCGCCGGTGCGAGGCTCATAGCGATAGACTTGACTAGGCAGACTGGGTGGAGGCCGGTATCCCTGCTCAAAGCCGTAGACAGGGTCGGTGAACCAGATCGAGCCATCCGAGTGCACGACGACATCGTTGACCGAGTTGAAGGGGCGGCCGTAGAAGTCTCCGATGACGAGATTGGTGCTGAAGGGCGGAGACGTGGACATTTCGTATAAGCCGCTGGGGAGGTTGCTGGATCCCTGGCCACAGAAGAGAACACTGGTGCTGCCTTTGTAATTCACCCCGCCGTTGGCCATGGGGACTGTCTCTGACGGGAGTTCCTCGAGGACGGGTGGAGCTGTGCCATCTCCTAGCTTGACCCGCGAGATTTGGATGGTTTTCTGACCGGCGCTGATGTGTGGAAATTGGTTGCTGGTGATGAAGAGGTCGTTGGTGGAGGCGATGAAGACGCCTGCTTCGTGGGCGAAGGGGTAGTCGTTTTTCTCCAAAAGCAACTGGCAGGTTGGATTGGGTCCGAGGATCGCGTGGAAGCGATCATCATGGACGATGAAAGTGTCGGATTGTGCTGTCATTGTGTGTTTATAGTAGTTGTATGCTACAATCCTCAATCCTTGAAGCAATTCAGACAAATAAATAACGGGGTGGTGACCCCGCGATGCGGAGATCAAAATTACCCCGCCAAGGCCAACGTTGAGCCCTCGATTCGAGGCACCCGCGCCATGTGAATGGCTTCAAGTTACCGTTTTAAGAAAATACTGCTGAACATCACCGATTCGGGTGTATATTCGATCTATCTGTGTCTATACTGGGTGTTCCCACACTCATACTCACATCCATATCGCCATACTCCTCATCTTCATCCCCCCAAAACTCCTTGAGATCTTCGACCCTCCATGCTGTGGCCCACCCGGTTTCCCGCTCAATGCGTGTGAGTGTTTCCACAATCGCCGCGTGCTCCGAGTAATGCGACATAACCTTGCCGGCCAGCCAGAGAGGTTGAAGGGCGTTTGTCCAGCAGCCACTGCCAAGTCAGACATGTGTAGAAGATATTTATGAAGAGTACTTACTGGTGAGCGTTCGAGGCGGATATTGCACAGATTTGTCGAGCATGCCATAGGACGGATTTCTATTATCTTAGTACAGTATACACAGTGTTATAGAAGACTTACTTACAGGTCTTCGCGATAGACAGAGGGTTTTAGGTCGTCTCTGGAGCAAAAGTAAGGAGCAGGTGTGGTAGAGCTGATTCCCGGATACTGCATTTATTAATAATTTTGCCTTAGAGAAAGATAAAGAAGGAACTCACTTGCAGCCCCGTTTGGATATATAACTGTCGGAAATGGCATCTCCCTTCCTTTCCATCCAGTAGTCGGGACACTGAAAATAGACTTCATCTGACACGGCCGATTCTCATACCACTGCTCGACGCGATCAAACAATCCTTTCCAACAGTGAACGTACGAGTCACCTTCCTCCTCGCCACCAAGGTATTGGCATGATACACAAGGCCGAGTTATTTTGGAGGCACAGCCGAAAAGAACACCCAAGGTCTGTGCACATAGGTAGACGGTGTAGTTGGCGTACGTATCGAAGTTTTCTTTTGAGGCCAGAAAAAGTTGTGATGCTTCCGAGGCACCCATATCTTTTGGTATCCAGTTGCGAATGGGAATGATGGTTTCCTCCTCGGAGATGAGACCACCACAGACATCTATCGGATTGATGTGAGTATGAGATGTTTGAAATTTAGCAGAGCGACATACCCATTCTAGCGAAGCACCAAAAAAGTGCTTGTTCTTCCTTTCCTGAGAATCCGTTGATCTCAGCCGCTTGTATTAAATATGCGCATCCATCTAGATGTCGACGCCATTCTTTAGGGTTACCTATTCGATGTCAATAACCAACTACGGAAAAAGATTGGGAGAGTGACATACAACTCAACATTTCCAACACACAAAGAATTACACAAGACGCAATGACAGGAGTCGTTTTGCTCTCCAACTCGGGGAGAAGAAGATGGATTGCCTCTTGATATAGAGATAGACTCTCCGACTGCGACTTCTTGTTCTGCGATCTTTCGATCTGCCTGGCCGATAATGCCAGAATGGAATATCGGAGATGAGGCGAAGATTTGGCCATTTGAGGAAATGTCGAAGCAAAATGGCGGTGGTTATCAAACATGTCCAGCTACTGCCTGTCAGTAAAGTCTAATCATTCCGTACACAGGACGATAATTCTAACCCATACGCATATCTCGTTCAGATAATTCTGCCACAAGACCTTTTCTCTTTCCGGTGACAGCTCAAAACACCTTCCCGTCCTCGATCGAGGACGCTGTGCATTGGTGCTCCTTGATGATCTCCTGTCATCTGCTGCAAATGGTCGAAACCCAGGAACCGACTCAGGTGAGCTACGACGGGTAGGAACATCGGAACGAGCAGTCCATAGCTGCCGATTTCGCAAAGCCGTATGAAGCGCCTCATAAGCCGATCCAGGCAAGAAGACATCGTTGGTGAAGTTAGCTGGATCCGAGAAAACGCTGTGATCGAAAAGAGGCGGGGGAATCGTCTGGAAAGGTTCGTTTGTAGAGGAATTAAAGGCGCCGCCATTGGAGAGATTCCTCAGTGCGGTAAGTTCGTCCACCACGAACTCGGGACTAGAATGCATGTAGGACTGCGAGGTAGGAGGCTCATCACGATGAAAGTCACATTGTGGTGGGGTATAATGCGTGGGACTTGGGACTTTATCGTTGCCATTACCATGATTGGGAGATTGGTTTTGGTTGACTTGGATGCTGAAATCATCAAATCCTGCGGCAGATACGTGAGAGAACGATGCGGCACTCGACAAAGACGGCGATGGGCGCTGATTCGGGCTGGGGCAGGCGTTAAAATCTGGGACCTGACTTGTATCCCGTGGAGAGACCCCCGACTGCGAGTGATGCTCTGTTGCTGGAGGAGTAGCGGGGGAATCCCCATTTTGCAAATTCCCATCGCGATTCGACTGGATCTCCGCCGGCGGAGATGCCTGGATATCCCTCTCTTCAGATTCAACTCGTCGCTTCGACAGCTCCCCAGGTTTTCGTGGTGAGGAGGCAGGGACCACACTGAAGATCTTTCGACGATGAGTATCCACCTATTAAGCCATGACTGCAGTAGCTTCATACCTTGAATTTACTCTGCCGCTTTCCTTTCGCACTAGGAACAGACTGATTCATCGACGGATGCTCCGGCCCCAGCACTTTCATGTTGGAGTCGCGAAACGACCCCAGCTGTCGCGACTGACATTGTTCCCCGCGTCTTTTACACCCGGTACAGGTCGGTTTTGCCTCATCACCTGTCAAATAAGTATCAGCTTGAATTTCACCATATTATCACGAGACGTACACTTCCGCCGTCGCCGACTGCAATTTAGACATCCTGTCCTAGTGCGCTTCCGGCGGCCAGCACTGTCCAGCTGTGGGGTGCAGGGGGCATGGCGATTATTGCCCGCAGGAGAGTCATTAGTCATATTCATATTGTGACCGATATCGTCTCATGGCATATTTCATAATATTTTCACCAAAAAGAGCGACAATGAGGGTGTGTCTGGTTGTTGCATTGGAGCTTGGATGTCGTCGTGTTTGTTGGCGAGACGGAGAGAGAAGGGAGAGAAAAAGTTCCAGAAACCGTATCGATAAGCGCCATGACGGAGTTGCCACTTGGAGATAATTAAGATCGTTAAGTTTAGCCAGAATGACTCGGCCAGCCTTCCACCACGTCGTTTAGCCAGGGAAGAAATTATGGAGAAGAAAATGGGGGGGGAAAGGTGGAGTCAGACAACGCGGGGTTTGTCCGAGAGCAGCCTTGGCAATCTCTACAGTCTCTACAGGTACTTTGGATGTTTCGGTGGTGAAGTTCCATAATCAATATAAAGTGCTATACAGAGATAAATTCCAGTCTTGCTGGCATATGTCCAAATATCCATAATCCCATGTCGCCATATCCCAAGGTATATCCCCAAAACTAAAACAATCTCTACTCAAGGTGCTCAATACCCCCAGTCTCAGCGTCTTTACCAATTTCCTTTCCCTGAGCAAGTCGGACATCTGCATCACCGGCCATTCCCATGGAAGGATGCCAATGTAGCATGACTTTTTCGCCGGTGAAAAGTTGGTCGACTTGTTCCAGTGTAAGGTTGCGAGGTTCGGGATAGAAGAAGTAGATGATCGGGAGGAAGCAGAAGTTGAACACTGCTAGGTCAGCATAATGACTACAAATTATATCAAGAGAATTATGTATACTCACCCGCAAAGTAGACATAGGTCTTGTATCCAATATTGTCAATACTAACGGGTGTTATCTCAACCACCAAGAATGTAAAGATCCAGTTTGTCGCCGTGGCCAGGGACGCTGCTTTCGTTCGAATAGCCAGCGGTGCATATTCGGCGGGTACTGCACATCATATTAGTGCTGGTCAACAATACGTCCTGAAGAGTACTTACAGAGCCAAGGAATTGCCAACAATCCCACTCCAAAGAAGAAGTTAAACAGAAAGAGCATGATGGTCGACACTATACCTGCTGCATGGCCTCCATTGTAGACGGTTCCGCTCAGTATAGCCATACAGCAGCATTGACCGATAACGGCGAACATCATCAATTTCCTTCTTCCGAGACTAGTCGGTGTTAGTACCCGAATGCATAATTATCAACGGTGCGGGAGGTTTCGGGGCCATACCGATCAATTGCAGGGATTGTGAAAAGAGTACTCAAGAAATAGCAGACGCCATTGACACCCGCAATTAGCAAGGCTAGATTGTGGCCCATTCCTGATTGATGTAAGTACTCGAAAGACTGTCTTATGATAAGTTGACTCTAGGAGACAAGTCTAAACTTACCCACGCTATTCTCGAAGATAACTGTGTTGTACTATGACATATTAGCATATTTCATCATTTCAAAAACAAGGCCATACTCACATATGTGATCAAATTAATGCCACTAAGCTGCTGCATTGCCTGTCCACCCATTCCAAGCAGCGTCCGGTATAAAAATCGTTGGGGACCATTCTTGAAGATAAGGCTAAATGACCCCTTGGATGCTTCTTCCTCCTCCGTGATAGCTCGTTGAATTTCGTCAACATCGATGTTAACCACTGGGTCATTCTCGAGGATATCGCGAGCATTAGGTTGCAAGGACCACAGAACGTGGCGGCCCTCGCTATGCTTCTCGTGGGCGATGAGCCATCTGGGGGATTCGGGAAGGACAAGTATGCCAAGGAATGTGACGATGGCGAAGAGGATCTGAAGGGCAATCGGAAAGCGGAATTGAGCCTCGCTGCTCACGTAGCTCATACCATAGTCTGAAAAGCCGTTAATAAGAGATTGGATAGATGACTGTATAGAAATCCTCACCAACCCAATAGGCTGTCATCACACCAAAAATGTTAATGGCCAATTCGATAGCAAGCTATGGAGTTGTTAATTGGGATTTCAAACAGGCGGCGGGATACGAACTCCTTTTCCTCGGCTTGCTGCCTTGCTGAGTTCCGAGTGCCAAACGGCTATGGAATGTCAGTGTCATTATCACAGCGATAGGGGGAGGACCCTTACGGATTGTCGAAGTATTGAGCCCATTTCCAACACCGGCAATGATTCGTCCAACGATCAAATGAGGAATGCTGTAGGCGCTCGCCTGGAGCGCTGCACCGACAACTAGAATAAGGGAGCCGGCCATAATACACATCCGACGACCGAGTTTTTCACCGAATGCCAACGAGAGAAGAGCTCCCACGAAGCAGCCCTAGTTTCATGAATTAGTTGGTGTGTTCAGGTCGGTTATGATGGGTTGAATGATCGTAGCGTACTATCTCATAGATGGCAACCCTAAACACAAGTTAGACGGGACCTATTGTGACCTAGGGGAACTCTTACACTGTGCCTTGTAAACTAGAGCTACCATGGCCAGTGGCGGTAGTATCAATTTCAGGGAATGTTCGAACAAAGGCATCTCCGGTCAACAGACCAGACATGACACCTTGGTCATATCCAAATCTAGAGGTGTCAACAGAGGCTCAACGCAGATATGTTCTGCACTCACAGCAAGAAGCCACTACCTGCCGTGGCAGTGATGGCAAGAGTCAATGCCTTTCCCACAAGAATTGTCATGATGCTGCCTTTTGTCTGATCCTTCACAAAGGCTGGCAAAAATGTACTTCACATCAGGCTTTACCCCGTGGGGCCAGCCCTACTTTTATATACCCTTGTACCCGTATACCTCCACAGCTACGTAGTAGTGGAGGTCTGCCATGGCATGAGACACGGGTATAAATTCTGACTTTACGTAGCCAATATCAATCTGCGGTCCGGCGTCATGTTATTCGGTAAAGATCCGCAGTTGCGGGGAGAACAACCCGGGGATGGGATGCCCTGGAAAATAACGCAGCGACAGGCGGTTAAACAAAACGCCACAAACTCTGAGGCTTTCCCCAGTCATTTGATATTACTGTTCAGGGTGATGGGAATTGTTCGCGTGATGTTGTCCTAAATTGTGGCACCGTGTTGAATTAGCATCATGAATCTTGAACATAAACAAGCTGATGTCTCATTGTGGAGTCAGCTGTCCCGAAAGACGGAGACGACATCAGTCCACCGACGTACAGCCGAGTTTCTCCAGACCAGTACCGACCGGAAGAGTCCGATCGAAGTCCATCTCCACAGAAACTGAAACTGGCTGTCATCGCCAAAAAATCAAAAAATGAGATCGGCGGGGAATGACAGCCGCATTACCCCAACGGGAAGATATAAGCGCTTCTGCAACGTCGCTGTATCCACATCATCACGAGTGCGCATCCTGCAGCTGCAGCTTTGAGGATAAAGCGTGCTGCTCTCATGGAGCTATCGCGAGGTGTTGAGGAGGTGAGCTCTCCGTGCGACGCGCTAGACCTAAACGGGACAGCCAGGCGAACAACTCGCAGACCTCATTTTCTGCCTTTTTGGGTAAGACGACGCACCCGTGGGGTGCATCTGGCAATGTTCTGGATAATTGGTCATGGCCAGTTGGTCCAGTATGAACAAGTGCATCATTGTATGCGTCCAGACTATCAACCAGCCGATCAGGTGGAATAGGTGGAATTTCCACTGCAACAATGTCCCACAGATTTATCCTCTTCCCTAGTTGGGTTGTTGATAACCGCCGAGGGGAAATGCAGTGAGAACTGATATATGAATGCCTGAACCCGTTGAAGTTGATTCCTTCGCAAAAACAACCCTCAACTCTACCCATCCATTCTACACTACGATTTATCCAAAATGGCTCCCTCCGTCTCTCTCGATCACACCACTCCTGCAGTCGTCCCCGAGTCGAACCAGACCCCGGCCGCCTTTGCTCCCACCAACAACCTGTTCTCTCTCGGTGGACGAACCATCATGATCACTGGTGGTGGTCGTGGACTTGGAATCACTCTGGCCGCTGCCGTGATCGAGGCTGGTGGAGATGTCGCATGTCTAGATCTCCTTCCCGAGGCCAGCGCAGACGAATGGGCATCGATTCAGAAGCTGGCCGCGTCACGGGGTCTCCAAGCCACCTACACACAGTGCGATATTACAAACGAAGAGAAGACAAAGCAAGTTCTCGAGGATATCGCTGCTGCCGCAATCCAGCGGAACATGCCCTTGCGTGGTGCGATCACTTGCGCTGGAATTCAGCAGATGGTTCCAGCCCTCGACTACCCCATCGATGGATTCCGCAAGATGATGGAAGTGAACGTTATCGGCACATTCATTCCTAGCAAGCACTGTGCTCGCATCTTCAAGGAGCAGGGAACACCGGGTAGCATCGTTATGATCGCCTCCATGTCGGGAGATATCGCAAACAGAGTAGGTTTATCGTCAAGAGCTGAATTATCATTTCTGACAGCCATAGGGCCTTACCTGCACCGCATACAACTCGTCCAAATCCGCCGTTCACCAGATGTGCCGCAGCGTTGCTCAGGAATGGGGTCAATACGGCATTCGCATCAACACCCTTTCGGCTGGCTACATCCGCACTGCTATGACCGACGCGTTGCTTAAGGAAAAGCCGGAGGTTGAAGAAACATGGATGCGCGGCGCTTTGCTGGGAAGACTTGGTGCTCCCGAGGATTTCAAAGCACCAACAGTCTTCATGCTGAGCGAGGGAAGCTCCTGGATGACTGGAGCTGATTTGAGAGTCGACGGAGGACACTGCGCTTCCGCATAGATTATGTATTTGATGATATTTTTATTCAAGGCGTTTTTGTATAGATTGGGGTTAGGAAGAAAATTAGACGTCGCATGAATTGCACACTTCAAAATACACATTCTTCTGAGTGATTTAAACAATTATATTATAACACATATCGCACTGATACTATTGAACATATTCAATTACGATGACGTCAGTTTGTGTCCAACAAAATAACATCAACACTGTACAACCACATGCAAATGTGCCATCGACAACTCAACCCCTGGTCTACGAAAAGACAGAGTATACCAAATAGGAAATACTAGGCACTACCACGTGGTTGTCTCGCGCTATGCCCCATCAGGTAAAGATCTTCTGCATCGATACCTTCCTATTTAGGAAAGCGTAATCGCAACTTCCTGTTACGGGATTTGATGTCGTTGGTGTTCGTGAAGATATACAAACTCTCATCAGGCCGTCGTGAAGGATTCGGGTAATGCTTTTGCAGATACTAGTGTTCTCAATTATGGATACTGTGTGTCGTACTCGATCCAAGGACGGACTTTGGCATTGAAAAGTCGGACGACGCGGGAGTGCTCTAGCCACTGGGTACAACATCCCTAATTTTGATGAGATAGTATGAAGTAAGTTTCTGAGCTGGAAGAAGTTAAAGGATATTATTAAACCAAGGTAGGTTTGGATAGGCCCATTAGATATTATCTTGAACAATCGATGCCTAAGGAATGAGAATATGGCAGGATTGAGTGACCAGGTGACTTTGCTAAGCTGCTTTGGGAAGGGAGAGCTTCTGTAGAGCTGAGACCAACACCCTCCTTTCTGACTTCAAGTTCTTTTTCCTGAAACCAAACCAGCATTAGGTACAGTGCAAAACCCCTCCATCGTGAGTATGGCAGTTCTAATATCATCAGCCGTATCCTATAGACACCAAAAGAGGCTACTTACCTCAGGGGTCTCCGAAGACGATGGAGATGGTGTAGCATCTGCATCACTCGTTCCAGTCGGCGACTCATTTCCATGCTCCTCCTGCGGCCCTGGACATCCCTCTCCCGGAAGAGAAATATCATACGCATACGCCTCGAGAGCAAAATACTGCAGGGTCTCCGAGTCGCGTGTTGAATATGTCTTGTTTCCAGCAGCCATCTCGATAACCTCAGCATGACCATCAGCGTAATGGTCGATGGTGTTCTGCCCGAACGCCGGCATATGGTATAGACGATGCAGCAAGTCCGATGACCAGAAGACTTTTGTCTCGAACTCGGCGACGTTATAACCAAAGGCGCACATGGTGGTCAGGGAACGACGGGTTTCAAAGCTCAGGTCACAGATGACGGTTTCATCAGTGCCATTTTCACCGCGCCAGTGGCCTCCCCAGCCTATTTCATAAGTGCTTGTCCAAGGTTGAGGATAAACGGTGACATACCTTCAAGATCGCAGTTGTGATCGGGGTTATCACATCGAAAGAGCACGTCTCCCTTTTCCCCATTCACAACAATGTCAAATGCGCCAATTGCTTCGAAGGGTGGCCGGTTGCCAAAGTATTTTTGGTAGATGTCACTTTCATTGCCCCAACGAAGAATGTGCGCCTTTGCGTGATCTGCGAGCTCGATGGTTTCGTTTAGAGCCAGCTCGAGCTGGCGACGTTGGGTGACATTGCAACTAGAATGAATAGGGAATTGGGTTACGGCGCCGGCATCCCATGGCGAGAGAGATTCTTGGGAGAAAGGTTGGGATCGGGATTGATTGGGAGAGAAAGGGATGGCAGTGGCCGTGACTGCAACGAGGATGGTAGACCAAAAACGAGACATGGTGAGATTGTACTTCCTGTGAATTTCATATGTTCATGTTCTGATGGGCATAAAGGGTTTTATATGACAGTTTTCACAGTGAAAATCCTTCATCCATCCCGTTCGAATTGATGCCAAGGGTGGCTGTTCGTGATTCGATCGGCCATATGGACCTATATCTACCCATCTTGGTTCAACGGCTCGTATAAAAGCTCTTGATGCCTTGAATTTAATTACTCTAATTATCCAGAAGGACCTTGGAGATCGAAGCTGCTGGTAAAGACGTATGGATATGTGAGTATACTGGTTCCAAGGATTGTTTGTTGCGTAGAATATCAACCGGATACCAGTCAGTTACTCATATTTGACTCTATTATAGAACCCCATGGAATATTCAATACCAATAGTGAGATATAATTGCCTATCGCAATCATGAGATACCGACTCATATAATCATGCCAAGAACCTCCTCCGTAAAGCTCGGCGGAAGTCGCCAAGAGTCTTGGAAGTGAGGACCTTGAACGGATCGGAAATCTACTGAACCTCCCATACGCTGTTTGAGCTCTTGGCCGTGGTGGTCATCCTTGGCGATAGGTACCTTGGGAGAAACGTCCTCAAACAGAATGAGAAGATGCGTCCTGTTTGGACGAGAGGGAGATGCCATATTACCTAGTGGGGAGATTGGTGAAATCTCTTAATCTGAATATCGCATGGCAGGATGAAACCCTGGAAATGGTCTGACATCTGCGACCTTGGGGAACGGAGAATTATGCCCGTCGGCTGAGGCAATTTAAACCATAAACTGTTCCCGTTACTATCCTTCCTCTATTCAAAGAAGAATTCACCATGGCCAGCATCTTATTGCTTCTCACGGCCATTGCGTCGGTCCATGCGCAGACATACAGTGGATGCCACAATCACTCCAGTGTGGAATATTGCTATGGAAGCGATGGCAGTGAAACACCAGTCTTTACATACTCCCAAACAGGGACAGCCACCTTGCCTGCTACTGTAGCAGCCAGCACCACGAGCACCGGTCAGACAACGGCTGTGACTGGATGTCATAATCATGGATCGGATGTGTACTGCATTGACAGTGATGGTCATGAAGTTCAAGTGTCGTTGACAGCGACTCCGACGGGAGAACTTCCAGCGCAGTACACCAGCTGTCATACTCATGGAAGTGAACAGTAAGTTCATTTTAAAATTACGTTTTACCACTGGCTGATCATTCTAGATACTGCGTTGACCCAGATGGAAATGACGTGCAAATCCTTGAAGAGGGGGCATCAGCATCTGAAGAGACTGAGAGTGAATCGAGTGGAGAGTCTGGAGGAGAGAATTGCCATTTCCACGCTGGCGTTGAGTGAGTATGCATGCCCTGATAGGTCATCTGTAGCTAATATATGTAGACACTGCGTGGGCGCAGGAGAATCAGAGTCCAGTGGCACTTCCTCATGCAATGTTAGAGATCGTGATTACGATCTTCCCCTGCGGATCGGGACGCTTTTCGTGATTCTTGCTACCAGTTCCATTGGAGTTTTTGCTCCGATGCTGCTCGCTAAACTGCCCTTTCAAACACTCAATACGATGGTGTCGACTGCTATCAAGCAGTTTGGAACTGGTGTCATTATCTCTACTGCTTTTGTCCATGTATGCTCTTGTCATTCATTCGAAGAACGAGACTGACTTTTCAGCTTTACACCCACGCAACCCTAATGTTCACCAACGACTGCCTCGGAGAACTCGAATACGAAGCCACTACTTCTGCCGTCGTAATGGCCGGGATTTTTATCTCCTTTTTGATCGAATACATCGGCCACCGCATCATCCTCGCTCGCGCTGCCAGAGCTTCATCGACCGAAACTGAATCCGCATCCCAGGCCGTTCCGAAAGATTCTGCCCATCACCAACAAACCAGCGCATTGACTCAGCTTAGCCATAACCACGGCCCATCCGATCCCACGAAACCCGACACAAAGTTCTCCGTCTTGGTCATGGAAGCAGGTATCATCTTCCACAGCGTGATTATCGGTGTTACCCTCGTGGTCGCAGGGGACTCATTCTACAAGACCTTGCTAGTAGTCATCGTCTTTCACCAATTCTTCGAAGGTCTAGCTCTTGGAGCTAGAATCGCAATGCTGCCAGGGAAGATCTTGCCCACCAAAGCCTTGATGGCGGGAGCATTTGCACTGGTCACCCCGGTTGGAATGGCGATCGGGATGGGAGTGTTGCATTCGTTCAACGGGAATGACCGAGACACACTGATTGCGCTGGGCACGTTGGATGCGCTGTCTGCGGGCATTCTCGTGTGGGTTGGTGTAGTGGATATGTGGGCGAGGGACTGGGTAATCGAGGGAGGAGAGTTGATGGATGCCAGTATTGGCAAGGTGATGACTGGTGGGATTTCATTGGTTGCAGGAATGGTCTTGATGGGGGTTTTGGGTAAATGGGCTTAAATCTATCGACATTGAAGAAGAATCTGTACATGGTTATGCATCTCAATTGAACTTGGATATTTAAGAACCAGCACTGCATAGTTGAGCCAAAAGTATAATTACATTCAAGACTCAAAGTAGCAAAGATTACCGAAACAGGAAAAAGGTGCTGTGGTCTAGTGGTATGACGTCACGTTGTGGCCGTGCCAGCCCCGGTTCGATTCCGGGCAGCGCCAGTCTGTTATCTTTTTTTTCTTTTTATTTTTTTGTCGACATCTTTGTTTGACTTTGACGAGAATTCAGATTGAACTCTTTTGGGCCTATTTGACGCCCGAACTCGCAACCATGTAGCATCGATCGTCATTTCAAGGCTATGTGCAGCTGCTTTTTGTACGGTGTTATTTCAGTGCTATTCGTTGGGGATGTACTCTAATCGATAGCAGCATGGCTCGGAGACCGCGGCAAGATAAAAAGCAATGGATGGTGGTCTCTGGTATTTAATGTTGTCACTTGGTTTATGTTGGCCTGCGTATTATAAATAAACGCATCATGACGTTCTTGAATAATGCATCTGTACACAATCACAAAAAGAGACACCAAAACATCCAATAAGAAAACACCAAAAATACTATACAAAAAAAGCAAAAACATACAACAGCAGGGATTCGCTGGTGGTCACCCACCCAACTACTAACCTGCCGGCGTGTGGCTTAAGTACGGCTGAGCGGACGGGAAGCCCTGTTCTCCACACCCTGTGGTCGTATGTACTAGAAACGACATGAGAGAGGCTTATATAGGAAGGAAATGTGGATATAAAGATGACTTCCAACTGCAGTAATATCATCAGTATTGGGCTTCCAGAAACACCAAATCATGATATCCCCTAACCCTACTGCGCTTTTCAATCCATGAAAAGTAAGAAACCAGAGTATCAGCGTCCAGCGGGCAAAGACCAGGAATCTGGGGAGGGATTGCGTTTGAACAGCCCCTTGGATTGAGTATGATTAACTCTATCAATGATTCTGTTGTATTTACAAGAGGTCTTACTTTATCTATACCATCATAATAATACTAGGATATGTCTAGGACGGACTAGGATAAGCCATCTAATGCAGCCACACTTTAATAACATTCTAGAATAGTGACCATAAGCTAAGAAACCATATTATATGGTTCATCAACAACACATTCATAGTAGGTATATAAATAATGTCAGACTAACGAGACTTCAACCTACTCCGCAATATATAATGGTACAACCCAACCAATTCTACCGATGTTTTCTCGAAGAAGCGTGATACTTACAAAAAGGTACTTTGAAGACAGCCCAATATCATCTCAAATTGATTTACTCTTATTCTATTCTGCACAATATGACTATCTCTGTTATCTTCTGTCTATCTGTCTATCTTTACCTTATCAAATCAGTCACGTGTATGATCTATCTAATCTCCCGCGACGACCTCCCTAAACGGGTCTAGCGCAGCCACTATCTCCCAGACTTACGCTACCCCGCCTAGTCAGCCAATAGAATGCAATAGCATCATGTTTATTTCTCCACCTAACCAGGTCACTCGGCGCCGAGTGGGTCTTCGCCTGCCTTATGGAAGCGTGAGGATTTGGAAAGTGAAGCTGTGCAACCCCCAATCCGCATGGAACTGCCCAGAAGAGCTAGCCATACAGACCGCCTGATGGGAGGCATGATGCGAGATGTAAGGTATATCAACCCTTCTCTCGCTGTCCATCTGTCTGTCCACATTTCATCCAACTTGTCCAGACTGGTGACACCTCCTATCCTACGCAGACAACATCCACCCCGTGTTAGCCAAGGCTATACATACCGTATACTGCTATTGCGTCTCGCTGTATCTTAGATGGCGGCTTTCTCTCTCTTCCCTCTTCGGCGCCATTCTCACGCATACACCATTTCGTTATCGCAACCCACCCGCAGAGCCAGTAGTAGAAGAAGCAATAGTAATTGTCATTCATTATGGCTTCATCCATCGACGTTGTCCGCATTACCAAAGCCGACATTCCCGAAGCCGTAGAGTGCATCCAAAAGGCTTTTGCCGAGGATCCGTATTTTAAATGGGCGTTTAACGATCCATCCAAGGTGTGTTCATCTTATATAGAATGAAACGGATACATAATAATGAGAATAGTTCAACGTCGACCGCAATGCCGCCTCCCTGGCCGCCCACTTCCTCTACGGCATCAACTGCGACGCCCCCATCTACGTCGCCAAACAAACCACCCACCCGACAACGGTGAAAAGCGCCGCCGGGCTACACATCGAATACCATACCCCCCGCATCGTCGGCGTGTGCTGGTGGTACGACCCCAAACCCGCCTCAGCCCCGGAGCCCTGGTCCGTCTGGACGCAGGAATGGATTCTCTCCTTCCGCCAGCTGCTCAATAACATCCGCTTCCTCGGCCGCGGGGGGCTGAATATCCACCGGTACTGGATCTGGAAGGACGTGCAGAAGAAGACGCACGATGTGGTCTGGAAGGATCCGCGGGGGTATTACTTTTGTAATGTGATTGCAGTGGATTCCGGGATGAGGGGGATGGGGGTGGGGAGGAAGTTGGTGGAGGTGGTGACGGACAAGGCGGATGCAGAGGGCATTCCGTGTTATTTGGAGAGTAGTAAAGGGATGCCGAATCTGAAGATCTACGAGAAGTTGGGCTTTGAGTCGGTCAAGGAGATTGAGTGTGTCGATGGGGGGGATACGTGCAAGTTGTACTGCATGATCCGCCAGCCAAAGACCAAGGCTTGATTGAATAGGTAGATTCTACTAGATTAAGTATCAGTAACGAGAGCTCCTATGATAGCCCCAATGCAATCGGTCGATATAAACAGATAAACTACGCCAGATCAGAAACCAAACATCTGCCCTGTATATCATTATATAGACCATCCGCTACCTGCGTCGTCTTCTGATCAGTCGCAAAGGCCCCCAGATACTGAATCGTCTGAGCCTTGATATTGCCCAACTGTTTATACTCACCCAGCCCAACACTCTGCAGCCCATGCTCGACATTAAACCTGAAATACACAGGCACATTCGCAAACCGCCTCTCCATCTCCTCAGCAACAGCCTCACAATCTGTCGTCATATCCTTCACAGCCATAATCAGACTAATCGGAATAATCCGCTGCAGTAAACTCGGCGACTTTACTTGGCTGATGTATTTCTTCCCTGTCCCGATACTGACAATGCACGATACAGGGCGGTCAGGAGGGAATATCCTCTGTGCCTCTGTGAGGACGAGCTTGACGGGGTTATTGGAGCCCATGACACCATCGACGAATTCACCTTCGCGGTCTGGTGCTCCGATCTTTTTGCGTTTGAAGAATGTTGGCGCTGCAGATGTTGCCCGCGCAGCTTCACAGATGGTCACATCCAGGTTCTCATCGCTGGCATCGCAGGAATATGACCGATAGAGCTGCGTCCGACTCACATCGCGAGCATCCTTTGCACAGACAAACCTGTTAAATTAGCATCATCCAAACCACACTATACCGTCGACAAAACGCACACCTTACACCCCTCCCCCTCCGAATCAAATAACCTCATCTCCTTCCCACTCTCACTCGCACCTCCATACCTCCCGACAAGCGACCGAATCGCATTCTCCAAGTTCGTCGCCTTAAACCGTCCATCCGAGCCGATCGGTTTCCTTTCCCCAAAGACATCCTTCGCGAGGGACCGGAACTCATCAATCGCTTCTTCGATCGACAGTTTCAGCCGGCCGAGCATGATGGCGACGAGACCGCCGGTGCTGGTTCCGCCGATGAGGTCGAAGATGTCGCATGGTTTGGGTGTTGAGCGGAGGTTATTCTGGCGTTGGATTCGGAGCATGAGTTGGTGGATGATGATGAGTTCGCTGAGGCCTCGGACGCCGCCGCCGTCTGGTGATGTTAGTATGTGATTGATATCGTTCATATGTTCGCATACCGAGTGCGAGTAGACGGAGGGGATGCTCTGTGTTGGTTAACCCAACCATATTATGGATTGTATTTTAGATACATAGAAAGAAATTGGTTCTATTGATTACACCAGAGTCCAGCACTTATTATATTGCCACGTAGAAAAATTATATATCTGACAGTACAACTACATTATGCCCAACTCAGCAGTATGAATAATGGTTGGATATGAACAGCTGGATGACTTGATGATGTGTCAAATAAACACAGTATCTATTGGCTGTGTAAGCGCTTACTATTCGAAACCCGACATGGTTGTGCGACAAGTAGGCGCTTAACAATATGCACCAGAAATACATGCACATATTTCTAAAAGCTAAATAAGATTAAGATAACCATGGTTTATCTTATTCGATGCAGAATAATTAAACATGTTGTTACCCCTGAAACAAAGACTCTGTATCCCTACATTCCTTGCTTCATATCACTGAAAACAACACGAGTGAACAAAACAAAGATTAACATCGTAATAAGATTAATCTTATTAAACATTAAGTATAAAACAACTCTAATGATGCTTTTCAATCTATTATATCACAGGATAGAGTATACATTCGGAGAGACACTCTACAGAATAGAGCCCAACGCAACACAAGGGATGCTGACACCAACACCAGAATCGTCCTATCCAAGTCAGTCCAGTCCAAATAATCAGGGTTTGTAAATAAACTTACAGCAGAACCACCGTTGTGCTGGCAGCATGCCACGTTCTGCTTGCACTGCTGGTCAAGCACGTCGTTGATACCCAGAAGGAGCAACACGGGGACTGCACAATTAGCATACACACACAACCAAATATCAGCAAGTATAACATACTCTGAATAGGCAGCTTAGAGCACTGATCAAACAATCCAGCACCCTCGGCCGCTGAACCAGCACCGATGAGGTTACTCAACGTGCCACCGACGTGGGTGGTGTCGCCCGAGTAAGACGCCTTGTTGCAGCAGGACAGCTCGGCCTGGTCACCGCACTTGGCCTGGGCCTCGCCGATGGTCATGTCGCTGGGGATAGGGAACTTGTGGCCGCCAAGAGGGGCGTCTCCTTGGTTGAGGAGGGAGGAGGGGAGGGCGACGGCCGAGGCGGCGAGGGAGAGGATGATTGCGGAGAACTTCATTTTGATGTTGAGTCGATCGATGAGAGGGATGATGAGATGAGATGGAGGTGATGCGAGATGGAAGGAGATGGAAGGATGTTATATAATGCCGGATGGAAGGGCGGAATTGGGGTCAGACATTGGCATGGAAGGGTGACATTCTTGAGACAATTGACTTTCTGAAGAATTGATCTGCTCATTATAGTATGCTATGTAAGCATAGAGGCTGTTTATGTTTGTCTCTATTGCTAAATGTCTTGAGTAGTGTGGAATTGTCGCATCTTAAATCTATTATGTTCTGATATAATATCTAGATACATCAATCATTGAGGATGGCTGAATGTCATATTGGTACGCGGTACATTGGGATGTTCAGAATCAGGGCTGCTGCTGTTTACAGCCAGTCATATCTCGAGTATCAGGATAGATAACTGGATTCCATAAAGTCCAGATAAGAAAAGTTAAAGTTTTCAAGATAGGCCATTGTAACCGTCAAACCAGAAGGCTGTTACATTATGCTGTAACTCGTGCTGCATAACTGTTTTCGGCGATGTTGACGCTCCCATGGCATGATCATCATCAAACTTCCCAAAGCGTTGAGCAGTCATCCTATTGTATCCAGCAGCCAATGAAGCATGACCTGTCACTCTAGAACCGTCCGTTTTCAAAGTATACTGATAAAAGAAACAACAATTAGGTTTATATACCATCCTCCACCAAGAGCATTCCCAGCATATACTCCGTTCTCATCGACACATCGTCCAACAACTCTTTCGTGTCTTTACAGCTAACATCCCATCCATCCGCACCAGCAAGGATGCCATTAATCCGTCCCACAAGCTGCAGCTGTCGATTAAGATAGCATGAGTGTCTGTCCTCGGTTAGTTCAAGGCAAACTGGGCAATTTAAGATTCTGTCCTGTTCACTGCGGACTTGGGCGTCGATGTCAAGGAGTACGTCTAGAGGAATGGGAGAGTCGCTGGCTTGGTCATGTAGGCGAGTTGGTCTGATAGACTGACGTGGCAGTTAGAGTGCAGCGGGCATAGTTTTGCATAGGCAAATTTGAAGAGTTGAAGAAGATGCTCTTATTTTCTGAAGACAGCTCTTTGGTTGCGTCTGAAAAGAGTGATTCCATGGATATCGCAGTCTGCAGTGACTGATTCTAGATATCAACTAGACTACTAGATATACTATTAAACATCCAATTGCGCCTCGATAAAAGAAAGCGAACATCCAGGCGGCGTCCTAGTACCGAGATACTTCAACCGCGAGTCCACCGACCTGAACAATCTCTCCCAATCCGACGACGTCCGTTCAATCGAATTATACCCCATAATCTGGAGTATGTCCATGTTGCTACACAATTAGCATCATCACATACCCTCAAAGGGAAGTAAGAAAACTTACTACGGCTGCTTCTCCGACCACGCCGTCGTCGGCCCATCCCCCGGCAAAAACTCATAACAGACAATTCTCGAACCGACTTTCATGGCCGGCACGACGGCCTTTAGAATCCGCTCCGCATACTTGTCAGACCAGTTATGCAGGATGTATCTGAAAAAGTACACATCGGCCCCTTTGACGGGGTTTTCGGCGAAGAAGTCATGCGGCATGAATGATACTCTCTCCTTCAATTCCTCGGCCAGCATCTTCGCGCCCTGCTCAGTCGTAAGAGGGAGATCCTGTACCACGAACTTCATCTTCTGTGTGGCATTGGCCAGGGCGATGGAGACTGTGCCGTGGCCGCCGCCTACGTCGACTAGCACGGCATCTTCATGATCGATAGTCGCCCAGTCGTACCCGCGCACCATGTGGTGATCAGAGAACCGGCCCCCCTTCGATAACCAGCGCATGGCGGATCCGAACCGTCTGGACCGTTCAGGGGTCGCAGCGAGTTCGAGATAGAAAGGTCGACTGGTGTTGAAGGCGAGGTTGAATGGTGACTCGGTTGGCTCGCCCGAGTTGGGGTATTTGTTCATTGCTTCGACCATTCTGGGGGCGCTGGGCTGGATAGCATTAGCTTCTATACATAGTATACACTATACAGAGGTGAAGAGGAACGTACAAACATCTCCTCAAGCAAAAATCCCGCCGCATCCATAGCACCAGGCTCATCATGCAAAACCCTCGACGCAGCAGAGTGCCGAACGCGGCCGTCAGTTTCTGCAAAGACGCGATTCATAATCGCCATGCGGATCATGCGACGGAGCATGATCTCGTCTAGACCCGTAGCGGAGGCGAGTTCCGTATAGGAAATGTCGCCCTCGGCAGGCACGTATTTGGGGATGTTGTAGTGGTAGATGTAGTGGAAGTTGGCGGCGTCGTTGAACTGGATAGTTAGCATACATCTACTGTGTAAGTAGTTGTATGAGGTGCATACCGAACTCCCCAGTTCCACAAAAAGATCAGTAGACCCCTGTGCAAGTCTCTTCAGATCCTGCGCTTGATCGACGACTTCCATCCGCCGATTCTCCACATCCAAGGGCAGATCAACAAAGGTATCATAATCAAACGACGCTGGCTTTCGGCCATTTGCCTCATTATACGCATCCAACGCCTTGCAATTCTCCAACAACTCCTCGGCAAGCAAAGTCAAAGGTGAAGCCATTTCGTCAGATCGGCCTTATCTTGGATTACTCTATCATAGATTGCCCGTGTTACCTGGCTTATTTATAGCCAGCCTTGCTCGGGTGCATTCTGCCCAACTCGGCTTTTGGGGCGTACAAAGTGCCCGATCTTCAGTTGGGATTGCAATGAAGTCAATCACAGCTAGCATGTGAGGAACTCTCGGTCTTCGGACTCCGGGGCTCGGTGCATTTCGATTGGTGGTGAGGCGCTGTGAAGACAAAGAGCGTGCTGAGCTTGCATGAGCCAATGGTGATGCAGAGCGCAGTTATTTGCGTTATTGGCCAATGGAGTGTTGCCCCACTGATCGACAAGGTTTCGGGTGGCCCACTTACTGTGTTTGTATTTACTGCATTGTCATACTAAAAGATAGGATAAGATAGATAGATAGACAGATGATCTAGCTGCCTATCACAAGATGATCACTTCCATACCACAACACCCCAGAAGTCCACGCAGACAAAGCCGGGAAAACACCCTTACCAAGACCCCCGACAACCCCAACACCCCCCATCTAGCTCATCATAATCAACATCCCAACTCCGTAGCAAACCCCCCAAAAAACTCATCCTCCAGCAAACACCGAAACGTAACCTCCCTCTCGGTAATAATAAACTCCAAGCTCCCATCCTTACACCTCGGCAGAATAGTAACCAATCCTGCAAACGTTCCTTTCGCCGGTAACCGAAACGCGCGAATGTACCCATTATCGCCAAACGCGGGCCCAAAGTCGAGCTCGTGCATGGGGAATTTAAAGTGGCTGGTTAGCATCAGGCCGGTTTTTGAGATATCCCCGAGAATACCAGGGAGGGTGTGTGCTTCGTGGGCTGTTTTTTCGATTTGCGCTTGGAGGGATTTGAATCTGTCGGCTGTGACGGCGGTGACTTGTGCGCGGATGATGCGGGCTGCGGTGGACAGACCGGTGGAGGGGTCGGAGAGGGTGGATAGCAGCATTGAGGCTTTGTTGAGGTAGATGCAGTTGCCGATGTATGGGGGTGGGATGGCGAGACGAGAGCGACAGTCGACGGGTTGGGTGAGGAAGGTGGATGAGTTGAAGGGAAGGATGCCGGCGCGATGGCGGGCGATCATGATGCTGCGCCAGATGAGGGCGGCGACGGCGTCGGCTGTCGAGATCCATTCGCCTGGGTTGGAAGATGAAGCTGTGGCTTTGAGGGTGGATAGGTTGTCAGCGGTGATGCGGAAGGTGTGGCATGTACTCTCGACATCGCTGAGTTTGAAGAAGGATTTTGGGTCGGTGGTGATCCAGGCTGGATGGTCGTCCAGGCCGCCTGGGAAGCCATTTCCATTCACCAGAGCTGTTCTGTCGGATTCGTAGATGGTGGTTCGTGGGTGTAGAGGATGGCCGAGTTCACCAGACTGTGCTTTGCGGAGGTAATCGGCGAATATTTTGAGCACTTCATATGTGCCTCTTCCATCGGCGATGTTGTGGATGATAGAGACAACAAGTAGAAGACCGCCGTTGATGAAGTTGGCCTGGAAGCGGCACACATCGACCGGTTCAGGCGTGATATACGCGACCTGAGGAAGGGGACATATCTGATCTGCCTGCAGGAAAGATTCAGAAAAATTGGACTTGACGAGATCAGAAAAGCTGATCTGGTCAGACAGATCTTTGATAATGAGATGGGCAGCTCCACCAGTCGAGATATTGCGAAGCCACGGCCTGCCCCCTTCCTCTGGCGGAAAAGGAACGATAGAACCAGCAAGAAATGGCAGACGCTGGACAGTATGATGAAAAGCAATATGCAGATACTCAACCAGCTGCTTTCTATCCGCATCAGAAGACAGAGAAAAACACAAGATATGTTTCGATGGAATGGGAGACAGCTGACGATCACAGCCGGAGAGCGTAAGGTGGAACGGGGGAGCTGGAATGGCGATATCCATGGTGAAGATATTCGATGCTGAACTGGATAATTCTCTGGCTTTGGGGTATTTGTAGGCTTATCCTGGTTGATATCCGGTCATCATCGGGTACTTTGTGTGATTGTCATTTGTTCGAGCACTTGGAAACAAGCAATTATTCCCAACAGAATAAAAGCCAATAGATAGCCTTTCTTAAAGCCACTTATCACATCATATTTCAAACAGGGCATCAGGAGGTGTCACCGCAGGGATTGATATCAAATCAGACCCCCTCTCATAAAACCACGCCTTCACCTTCTCAACCCCCAAAACAGTCACCAACAACATCTTCCCAAACAAATCCACATCCTCCCCTTTTGCGACCTCCAACAGTCCCGAAAAGTCCCCATTCTGCACAACCAAATGCGGCTTATCCGTCCACGCAACCGCAAAATCAAACGCATCCCGCGCATCCCATAAATGCGCAGACGAGTACCACGCATGCACCAGCCCTAACCGTCCATCGCAGTATAGCGGCATCTTACCTTGAAGGGTTTTGTAGATCTGCATAAAGTAGAACGTGAGCAGGACGGTGCGACGGGCGGACTCTTGAAAGATCCAGTCGTCCCAGAAGGTCATTACGGATTCTATCGCGGAGGGGAGGAGGGTGTCGGTTGTTGGGTCAGGGAGGTAGATGTGTTCCATGAGGGTGCAGGCGAGGTATTCCAGGGTTGGGAAGAGGGATTCGACGGCTGTGCGGGATCGAATGTCGCCGTCGAAGAGACGCATGATTTGGTAGAGGATTAAAGCGTGGGTGCGGGCGAGGAGGTCGAGGGGGGAAGACGGGGTGGGGAGAGAGATGAGGTCATTTACGCGAGAGTCGAAGATGGAGAGGATTACGGGGGCGTTGATGGTGTTTTTGGTCATGTAGAGGGAGCAGGCGGCGAATGCATCTGTAAATTAGTATTTGCTGGTAGATAGATAGATAGAGTACTCACCTTGCATAACTCTCGGCATGCCATTTCTATACAGCTGAGAATGGCACCACGGTGTCTGAGTCTGGGTAACCATCATCCTCGGAGCTGCCTGCAGTATATCCATCGCAAACTGTAACCGACTAGCAATGATGGCCGGGAGAGACGGCGATGGAGATGGACCAGTTGACTGCAGTATCAATTCTTGCGAGATATAGCTAGGTATTTCCATATTGACAATCCCCATATTCGATGATGCGTCCAACTCTAGACCAGACAATACATCGACCAAGTCTAGATCTGCATTCATCTGTCTCCCCGGATAGACACATTGCACATTCCGGCTGACACACCGAGAACAAGCCGGAAAGGCCAGATCGCATCTCCGCTTGGCTGTCTTGCATGATTCGCAGGATTTTCGTCGAGGGGGGGCTGACTCTGCCATTGTGTATGCAACGTAAGTATGTAGTATGTCGATAGGATCAGTGGAAATCGATCTGATCAGAAAAATCTGTGGATCCAGCGGAATTCCGCACGCTAATTTTACCTTGACCAATCATAAATACGTCTAATGTGGGTCTGTGCGGAGATGGTGGAGTTCCGCATTGAGATCACCAGTCATGTGATCAGCCATTGCTTTGTATAAAGAGAGTTCATTGTCTGTTGTCCATCTCATCATCTCTCAATCATCATCATTTCATTTATATCAAACATCTACAATATGTCCATCTTCATCTGCGGCGCAACCGGCACCCAAGGCGGCGCTATCATCCACCACCTCCTCAACAAAGGCCTTACCATCAAAGCCATCACCCGCGACTTGACCTCCCCTACCGCCAAAGCCCTCCTCAACGCCGGGGTCATTCTTACCCAAGGCAACTACGACAACGAAGAAACTCTCCAAACAGCTCTCAAAGACTGCACCAGTCTCTTCCTCAACCTGATGCCCAGCTTCACCGACCCCAACCACGAATTCGAACAAGCCAAGAAAATCCTCTCTATCGCCAAACAAGCCGGTGTGAAGCAGGTCATCTACTCCAGTGCCTTTGGTGTCAACCAGCCTGAACTTTTCGATCCAAGCAGTTTCGTCGGAAAGGTTCTTCTAGGCAAGAAGGCGATTGAAAACCACGTCCGCGATGCTGGGTTCGAACACTGGACAGTTCTTCGGCCGGGAAATTTCATGTCCAACTTCCTTTTACCCAATGTGTTGATGTATGGGGGGTTGGTGGAGACGGGACGGTATACGACTGCCTGGACGAAAGATACTGTCCTCCCCATGGTTGATCCGAATGATATTGGCCAATTTGGAGCAGCTGCCGTGTTGGATCCAGTCAGATTCAATCAGAAGGAAATCGAAATTGCATCAGAACTTATGACAGTCAACGATGTGATGCTGTGTCTGTCCAAGGCTGCCGGAAAGGATTTGCAGGCTGTATATCTGACAGACAAGGAGATTGAGGAGCAGAGTGCACAGAACCCGCTTATCGACATGCAGGTGATGATGCGTGGAATGGCACGATTTGTGGATATGGAGAGCCTCAAGGCGTGGAAGATTGAATTGGGAAGTTTTGAGCAGTTTTTGGAGAGAGAAAAGGAGAGGGTTGAGCAGACTTACATTGGCTTACCGTGAAACTGTTGCCTGGTCTGATATAGTACATCAAATACTCGATACAGTGAATAAATTGAGACAGGCTACTTTTTTATTTCACTATGGTAATTTAGTGTAGTCGCCCATATCTGGACGAGCCCATTTAAATATATATCTGTAGACTACACGTGACAGATCATGACCCATATTTTCTGCCTATTCTAGGCCATTCCCATATATTAATTGAATTTTAGATGATACTTTACAAATTCCGTAAAAATGGATATCGTTCGTTATTTGTATGGGAAATTAAATTAGACAGCATGCTCAGTTCGCTGCAACGCGGAATTCATCACTGAGAGGGCTGCACATTGAACTATCCATTGGTAAATTCCCTTACCAGCCAATTGACCAATCGTCCGTCTCCGTGGCCCAGCTGGTTAAGGCGTCCGACTGTTAGTTTATACAACTAAACAACCACAATCGGGAGATCGGCAGTTCGATCCTGCCCGGGGACGATTACTTTTTTGCTTTTTTGCCTTCATATTAATTATGCGGATATATTATCTATCCCATTGCTTTATAAAGACGGCAAAATAAATATTTTTAAAAAATTCCCAACCTATATATATATAATACCTACCCCTCGAGGTCATCTGGAACTTGAAGGGACCGTTCCTCGTCAGTCCCACTAAACCTCACTCTCCCTCTTCTTTATCAAGTAAGATGAAATTGGGTTTGGCACATCTTCTCAACATGAACAGTAACAGGCCCAATGGCTCCTCCTCCAATCCGCCACGCCCCAACATGGACCCTATAATGCCCATCTCTCTCTGACAGACCAAAGTCATTAACATGCGTCAGCCACGGACAGGTCCAGTAGATTTTGCCAATCTTGACGCTACCATCATACAGTTCAATGCTGCCGGATGTTCCGGAAGATGCATTTGCGCGACCACAGGCGTTGATGATGACGGAGTGGCCTGGTTCGAGTGTGATCTGGTTGATGTCTTGAAGACTTATCTCGGCGTCTTTGTTTTTATTTTTGTGGAATTTGCCCCTGAGATTGGTAAGATATGATATATAGTAGAATGGGGTTAGATGAAGGAAAGGTACCAGGAGGTTTTGGCATTTCTTATGCTTAGGGTGCTGGATTGCATGTTGTTGTACAATGTTATCGTTACCCATTGGTCGTAGCCCATTGTGGCGTTTCTCTGTTAAAACTGATGAGGATCGATACGAAATAGATTAATGGTGACTAGCACGAGTATGGATGGGTCGATTAAGGATTTCATGGTTTTATTGCGTGTTGTTTTGTATCTAAGATGACGTGGAACTCTCGTCACGCGCAGCAAGCGTTGCTACGATGTATGAGATCATGGATAAGACAACAAAATTGTAGTTTTTAGAGGTTATATGAGCTAATAGTAAATTGGATTTGGGCAAGCAGATCAGACAGTCTGCATATTGTCAAGCAGACGGGAAATGGCAATCTTTTCCAGACTGCTCAGCACTTCCTTCAAACCGCCCTTTTCCCCAATTGCGAATCTCTCAAACCCTGCCAATGTTTTGATAGCCCACCGTCGTGCCTTGGCAATCTGCAGCTCCCATAGGTCTTTTGACTCTGCATGTCTATACGTCACATAGGCAATGACGATAATATTGAGAATGGCCGGATAAGCCTGCAATCGAATAGGATGCTCTTCTGGCAAATCTTCAGAGACCAGGCCGTGGATAAGCTGTTCCTCCACTCCCAACATGAACTGAGACTCGAGAAGATATCTCGTTGCTGTATCGGAGAGCTGGAACTCTCCTTCAGCGGACTGCGTCTGGAGTATACCCAGTAGTGACAGTTCTTTTGCTAGATGCTTTCGTTCCACACCTGGACTAAAACTGGGCGAGGATGGCGAGCAAATATTGTGAGTGTCACCGGGAGACCTTATCGGAGTGGTAGGCATGTAGTTGGGCGAGTCTATCAAATAACCAGTTAGCTTAATCAATGATGTTATTGCAAAGAAATATAAACTCACCCATCCCTGCAGGCGAGTATTCAGGGCTATTAGGCGCGAATTCAGGACTCATAGGCGAGAATCCAGGACTATTAGGCATATAAACAGGACTATTAGGCGAGTATCCAGGACTAGTAGGCGAGAATCCACCATCTGGATTATAGTCACAAAATCCCCCTGGCGACCCCAATTGTCTGTTGTGCGACGAGCTGCGGATCTCTTCACGATCTGCTTGATATAGTGAGGCTTCATGTGACTCTTGGCTGTCGTGATCAACAGCCACATAGCTTGTCCATTTGCCAGTGATGGACCACTTCTGACCGAGTTGCTCTGCTTCACGTTGTAGGATCTGTTGGAATGTGGTGGGATTGTGGTTGTGGTAGTGTGAATGTATCCAGCTATGGCCACTTTCGTAGTCGGCCATCAAGGCCTTTGCAGCTAGATGGTGTATAGCTGGTGAGTTGGTCGATTTCCGTAATGGCATCTGAGCGATAAGGATCTCATCATAGTCTGTGGTTGCAGTTACAATAATTGATTCAGGCAGAGTGTCAAGGTTGCTCTGTACCATGTAGTATAGAGTCAGATTAGAAAAGGTGCCGAGTGGCGGGATATGATATGGCGCTTGGATATAAAAGGGCAATTCTCCTTCTGCGATGTCCATAGGAATGGGTAATCCGAGATCGACCTCACAACGCAGTCTGGAAGGCGTCATGGCTGCCTTCAGCATCTGAATAACCCGTCCCTGCCAGCTCCCAGAGACTGACTCCGAGACAACTTCAGCATATCCCCCTCCCTGCTTCCCTATACCTTCGACCAGCCGATGAGAGACAAGATCACCGATCCCAAGGGCAAAATACCGAATATTCGATGAAGTCGACCTAACATATTCCGTAACACTGTCAACATCCCATACCTCCCCATCAGTCAGGACAATGACATTTGTCGGGACGTTCTCGCTGCTGTTATAGTGAGATTCAACACTTTGGAGGGCGCCCAGTATCTCCGTACCGCCCATATATGCATTAAACAAAGCAGCATGCTGCGTGGCGATCTGGAGACTATCCTGGTTGTATGACTGAGAAGCTGGCCACAGCCATGAATGCGTTGATCCGAATGAGCAGATATTGAAGTGACAGTCTTCTGGAAGACTGCGCAGGAGGACATTCGTGACATCGCGCAGAGCACGGATCTTATTGTTCATAGAGTCGGATTGATCTACAATAAATATAATCTCGCCGTTGAAGCCTTCTGTGTCGATGTTGGATAAGAAGAGACTGCCAGGGTTGATAGTCACTGCGACTGTACAGCCGGAGTCATCAGAATGAGACTCAGCCACCGCTTGGGATTCTATCGATCGACCAGCAGCAGAGAGAATGAAGAGGACAAAATCTCTATCCAGAACGGTGGAGTTGTTTGATAGACTGGCACGAGCCTTGCTGGGATCGAACTCGCCCGATGCAGCGCCTGCTGTGAACTGTTGGAAGCTTTGATGGGCAACGGCTCCCAATTCAACTGATATGGGATGCGAGCGAGACTCCATCTTACAGATGGCGTCTGACATGGAAGCTTGGATATTGATCCGCAGTCCCTCGGCTGGGAGTGTTGACTGAGTATATTGCTCTGGAGCTGCTCCATACCGTGGAGCAATGGATGTTGGGATGGTCAAGACGAGTCCGCCTGTGCAGTTGTCGATCTTGAGAAGATTGGTATAGGCAATTTCCACCCTCACAAAGGAATGAGGGGGGATATTTCCCACGTTGGTCTCGAATATCTCCGGCGTCATTTCCTCGACCAGAACAGCTGCTTTTTTCTGAGACACTGCATGCTGGAACTCTGCTCTGGCCACTTCTTTAGGCTTGACTATGCCTTCCAGCATCTTCGAGGGACCAACCCAGCAGCGAAAGGACGTGATGACGGATTCATCGTATACTGGAAAAATATAGCGGGCATTCTGGGCGGCTGACTCTGAGGGATTAGTGAACTGCTGGGTGACTTTGGTCGTTGAGACTCTGCTTTGAATGTCGACATCAACTGACAGACTCAGCAGAGGGAGTGGAGTGTCTTCATGCTCTTCTGCCTTTTCAATTGATCCTAAATGTGCATGAGCAACAGCCTCGATGGATGGAGTGAAAAATAGGCCAGACTGCAATTTGTCAAGAACATCCATTGTTGTTGATTGAATGAGTCAAGATAGAGGAATTGTGGTGTTTTATATTTCCTCTGCTCAGCCTCAGTCTCACAGCCTCACAGCCTCGTCGATCATTACTTGTTTTGTTTCGCAGTCTTACCCCTCATCTCGTATTCTTCATTAATTCTTATTTTCATCTTTTCATCAGTCTGCCTGTGGCTCAATTAAGAGTTGAACGTCGAAAATAGACAGAAAATGGCATTCCAAGTGTCAATCGGGGATATGATGCTGTCCTAGATGGCATTCGACATCGCCAAGGCTTTTCCATTGGACGGAGATCCGCACCAGCAGAATCCCAAGAAGTGCAGAATTAGCTCTACTGAATACAGCTCTGGATACGTTCAAATCCGTCTCATCATTGTCACAGACAGATGGGATCGTCGCAATGATCCAGAACCGCCCGTTTACCTTGGAGCATCTCCAGCAACTGGTCAATAAATACACTGTCATACAAGACAGCAGCAGACAATGGCGCACAGAGATCTGGAAGAACTGGAAGAAGATCAAATGGACACGAGAAGGAGGGGATCTGGCTAAACTGCAGCAGAATCTGGGAGTTCATATCAACAGTTTGAATCTGGCCGTGGCTGTCATGAATAGGTAATCGCCACCTTCTGCTCCATCAAGAATATGCTGATGTTTCCAGGGAATCAACTGAGAAAGTTGGAGATCAGGTTCAGGATGTTCAGTCAATGCTTGGAGAAATCCATGATTGGTTTACGATCAATTTAAGAGGACGATCAATAAGATCTAACCAGTCTATGCCATCGTATACAGTCTGGATTGACCTTTTCGATACGCCTGGATGAGATCAAAATGCATCTATGTGAAAAGGCCTCCATTTACCCAGACTGGCTGGGGCAGTTTGAGGCTCAACATTCATTGCCAGTTTTTCAGTGTGGATGTACATATCGACATGATATGGAACTATCAGACTATTCTTGTATGCCTCCAGTACCCCCTCATAGATATTATACTAACTCGACAGTGTCACCAATGAGCCTCATAGTCCGACTCAATGGACAACCTGTAGCATGGAAAATATGGTTGTTTTCGAGAAAGTCGACACTATCATCATTGATCATCGAGAATATTCCACCATCATGTACGCCACAAAAGGATATTTTAGCGTCACGAACTAACATGGTTAGATTTAAATGAGCTCGAATATAAAATAAATCAACTCGCAACCAATGTTGCTGCACAGACAGTGGACCGCAGAGCAGGTTCTTTAATGGCATTTCCATCTATCAACCCATACACTGACCTTCCTGGAATATCGGTTTCAAACATGATATGGTATGTTACTATCCCTATTTTTTACTCATGAACTCATGGATTATATAGTGATACTCGGCAATTGTATAACCAAATCAATCATCTAAATCTAATAGCTAGTGAGCATAGCTTCTCCACTGGATCTATCGAGGTTGTAAAGCTGGTCCACTACAAGCAATTAGACAAGGATGGGAACTGGTTATTTTATGAGACTGCGGACTTGATCTTGCATCTTCAGCCAGAGGGTTGGATATCCGATGATGACCACTCCCAATTGACTGTTACTAGTAAATAATACCCCAGGTTGTTGTATGTTGTATTCACGGCTAACTTATAGTTAGTTGATGATGTTACAAAGATATCTGGCAGCAACGCATCAGTCAAGATTCCAGAGACATCTTGTGTTTCCACAACTCATTCTGACCAACAGGACAAGGCGGAAGCAATAGATGTCGAGATGGAGTTTTACGATGGGAAATGTAAGACTTCATCTGGTCATATTGTCAAGTACTGACATTCCAGCGGCAAATTATCTTCTACAGCAGCTACAATGTCTTTAAGAAGGGCTTGCTATCTTCGGAATTGAGCAGATGCAGCGATGCGAGCGACTTGTTTTTAAATTGTAGGTCATCTTCTGATTAACAAGTGGAAATGCTAATTATAGACCACTCGGCCTGTTAATGGTTTACCACTACCACCTGGCCGATGCAACACTGCGATTCGTTTCCAACCCGAACAAAAGAACATACCGACTGCTTGTTGCGAATGAATCCAGGTCTACTTGCTTGAGTGTTGAAGGCATGTTTCTCACTGCTGTTATGATATAAGCTAACATCCAACAGTGTCTCCAGAGTCATTACAATCCACTATCCAAAGTGGCGCTGCACATCTCACATTTGCAAGTACATGCTGGATTGCAGAAACAGACTGGAAGAGAACACAAGTACACGAAGAAAGGACCAGACCGACTTTTATGATTGCTGATCGAAGAGGAATGTCAATTCCCATGCCTTAGTGTTTATCACGTTCTAACAGTACATTATAGGTCAAGAACTACTGCTGGAGCTGTTACAAAAGGCAGTACAAGGCCAGTCATTCTCTCATACATCCTGCTTATCGCTAAGCTAAGCAGGTATTATGAGCGCACCAATGCTACTCACACCATAGAATGATGCAATCTCTATCCTGTGATGTTTACTGGCATAAACCTAAGCTAAAATAAACCTTTAACCCAGATTAAGCTATTCCCCACAATTCAGGGTTGCATCCGTGGAACTGGGATTCCGACCCCTTGAATGTGCAGCTTAAAGTTTGACAGCGTCGTATACGAAGCAAGGGATGCTTGTTTCTGCTCTTTGCAAGTTATTTTTGTGTCGATCATCTGTGGCTGGCTGAGGAAACATGTCATACAGTAAACGCAGTAAATTCCCCAGTATTGCATATCAGCAGCTGAAGGTGGCATGTAGATCTTCTCTATACTGAAAGCGACGATACTTTCCATCTTTATAGAAATAGAATGTCATAATGCATACCATTGAAAAGACGTTTCCATAACCACGTTCACAGCAGCTGTCATATCCAATAGCTTATAAAGACTCACTGCCACTCACATATCCCCATTCAACTCGTCCACTACGTCTTCACCTATCTATTCTACCACTCAAAATGAGCACAGCATACCCTGAAGGTGAAGTCTTCTTCACCCGCGAATCCCTCAAAACCGAGGGCTACGACCCCGAAGACACCAACCAATTCTACTCCAACTTTCTCATCGAAGTCGCCACGAATGAACCAGACCGATGGGCCGTGAACAAGAACCCGCCTGGCTTCAGACATACCAATCCGTATGCCAAGCACAAAAAGGTGGTGAAGAAGACGGGGCCACTCAAGCACACCTACTCCTACTGGGATCATTGGTGTGTTGGATATGGGGCAAAGGATGACGTGAAGCGTGTGGTGAGGTACAAGAATCATGGCGATGCGCTGGTGTTCACAGAGCGGTGGTTTCAGAGGGATCCGCAGCGTGTAAGTCGAGTGTTCGGTTGATGCTTTTGATGGTGTAGTTGACATTTGGTAGGTCAGGGTTTGTGCTGTGCCGATGCCGACCTCGGAGGAGGAGTGGGTTTGGCTTCATGTTGGTTCGGTCTTGCTTTTATTCACACTGTGATATATACTGATATACTTCTAGTTACTTCTTCCCATCCGCGCCGTCTATTTCCCTCTCATTCAAACGGCAGACCGGAAATTCGATCAGTTGGCCACGTTCATCCAGGTGAACTTTTACCACCAGGGCAAGCGAAAGGTCTGGCACACTGATAGAGAGGCCTTCCATGACCATTACTTCACTCGCGAAAGAGGTACCGGGATTGACGGCAAATGGGCGTTGGGCATCAATGTGACCGGTATGTCTCCTTGATATCGTGTCTACACTTTGGCTAACAGTGTAGATGTCATGGGCCTTCTATCCCTCCCTCACCACTTCCGAAACACCAACGTCTGGGACGCCAAGCTGGTCATCTGGGATAAAGTCAAAACCGGCGGTCCAGAGGCAGAAGATCGAGACGCCGCTCCAGGAATGGACTTTGTCACGCTCGTCAATGCAAGCTTGGCTGTTGAGTTGGCTTGGCGACCACCCCCGCCGCCTGATGATACAGGCGATGAATGGATCTTCAACGTGCTCAAGGGCATCATGGGCGTGGCACTGTCCACTGTGCCCGTGGCGGGACCTCTCCTCGCCGCCTCGTTTACGATTGGCTTGACCATCGTTGCGGACAAGGACAATGCAGTCGAGTACCTCGCGTCTGCCAAGTGGACCGGGGACGTCACGCGAGCAGCGGCGGGAAGCAGCGTGAGGATCAAAAAGTTCCTGGGCGCTGGATGGCAGGGCGTGAATCTATTGGCGGGAGCTAGGGGGAAGACTTTGACCGTGGGAGAGGCAGAAGCAGAGGAAGAGAAGGAATTGGACGTGAACTCGATTCCGCCCAATCCGCTTCTCCTGGATGGTCTGAGAGCTCTTCTTGAGCATGATGATCTTGACCCGCCGGATGATGACAAGACGCCGCCTCATGGTGAGGGTCTGGAAAAGGCAGTCAGATTAGGGCAGATATCGCTGAAAGAAGCACAGGGGATTGAAAAGGTATTGGATAAAGCAGCTGAGAAGGAGAGGATCAGAAGGGAGAACCCAGAGGCGAGCGAAGAGGATATGGAGAGGAAAAGAGGCTGCACTGTGATGTAGTCATACTGAGCATAGTTTCATTTCTATACTAGTCATATCTTCTGAGGTCTTCATAGGTCTGATCAACTTTTGTAGATTATCTAATCAAAGGAAAGAGACCCAGTCTTTACTACCACTTAATTAGGATATTCTAGGCCACTAAGGTAAGGGCCTAATATAAATAGTAAAGGGGAATCGATGAACTCTTGCCTGCCAGAAAATCTCGCTAGGGAAGCTATATCAATATAGGAGACTCAGATCGTAGTACTACAATATGTAAAATAGTTGCGGGTCCACAATTAAAGCACTGGTGGGGGCGAGATTAAGAGAACCACAAGATCTATATCCAGAAGGGATACGCTGAGCGTGGATATCAGGGGAATCCAATTCTAACACATCGTTAGGTCCACCATTGCATTCAAATGAGGCATGTGCATCAGTACCCGAATAGGAAATGTCAGGCGGCTGAATACGAGGGTTCCTCATACTCATACAGAAGGCTAACCTGAAGATCACTCCACTGTTGCTTGGCTTTAATATCGCACAGACGAAAGTCTTGTGGCTGTAAGAGTTTAATTCCTGCCATCAAGTTAAAATAAAGGTTGGTCTCGCCTTTATCTT